>NC_133658.1:77369756-77662378 GCF_037893015.1 Macrotis lagotis | reverse complement strand
AGAGAGATTGTAAATATGTTGAAGAAAGAATCAAGACTTTAAACAGAAGTCAATACTTAAATAAAAATTTACTAAATATTTTCTATGTGCCAGGAGGTATGTGCTAAGTATTAAGACAACAAGAAAGAAAATACATGATCCCCACACTCAAGTACCTCACATTCTAACCTGGGGAAAAACTAGAAAAAAAAATAGGTACATAAAAGGTACATACAGAGTTCACTTAACATTAATCTAAAGAGTGAAGGCATTAGCATTCAAGAGGACCAGGAAAGACCACCTGGATTAGATGAGATTTGAATTAAATTTCAAAAGAAGTCATGGAAAATAAAAAAGGGGACATTAGAGGATAGAGTTTTCCAGGTGGGAGGGACAGCCAATGTAAAGGAGATGAATGATGGAATTCTGTGTTCAAGGAAAAAGAATTTCTACCTGATAGAATGATAGGTCAAATACAGTGTGAGGCAATTAAGTGTGAATTTCTATAAAAGGGTAAAATAAATTGCAAGAAAGCTTTTACTAGACAGAAATGGAAAAGAATTAATGAAGAGAATGAATTGAAGTAATATTTTTAAAGGTGAAGAAAATGAACAAAAAAAATTGAAGGAGAAACAAGGAAGGTGAGGTTTTAATTAACTGAGAATAAAATGAAAAGATTTAGATGACTAGTTAAATGAAAGAAATTCTAAATTTAGAGGCTAAATAAAATTTCCACGCTAAGAAAAGTTATGACAAATGTGAGATTGGAAGAAATTGAAAGGTAGATAAAGTGAGTCTGTGCCATATAGCAAATTAAAAAATTATTATACAAGCAAATAATATTTTTAAATATGATAAGAAAAAAAGCCTTAATTTATTAAATACAATATATGATATAATGGAAGAAAAATATGAACTTTTAAATGTGTGGACTAAACAATTTAATAAAATATAGACTGAAGGACTGGGTTAAAAATAGCTATATGATTGCTTATAAGAAACATTTAAATGTGTTTAATGTTCATGTATGTGTAAGCATATATGCATATGTAATGAGAGAGGAGAGACAGACAGACAGATATAAACAGACATAGACAGATACTGGGGTATGGGGGGTGGAGAAAGAGGTAGAGAGACAGGGAGAGAGAGACAGAGAGACAGAGAGAGAGAGAGAGAGAGAGAGAGAGAGAGAGAGAGAGAGAGATTCTCTTGTTTAGTCATTTCAGCTGTATCATTCACTTTTGACACCATTTTGGATTTCCTTAGTAAATAATGGCATCCTTTGTCATTTCGCTTTTTTAGCTCATTTTCTGATGAGGTAATGGAGGCAAACAGGGTTAAATGAATTGCCCAGGGTTACACAACTAGCAAGTGTCTAAGACCAGATTTCAATTCAGACCCAGGATTTTATCAGTTATATCACCTGGCTATCCTTTATAACATACCAAATTATGAATGTATTATATATGTGTATGTATGTCAGCATATATATTTACTTGATAGTACCAACTATTAAGAGAAGCAAAACAAAAATTCCCAATATAAAGAGATAAAAATATGGTGAAAAGAACCATAGTAAACAAACCAATATCAATATTAAACATATTCTCAAGATATCTTAGCACCTATTTTTTTAATTTTGCAAGGCAATGGAGTTAAGTGACTTGCCCAAGATTACACACCCAAGCAAGTGTTTACTGTCTGAAACCACATTTGAACTCAGGTCCTCCTGAATTCAGGGCTGGTGCTCTGTCTATTCTTCTACCTAGGTGCCTCAGCATCTAAATGTTTTAATTACAGGATATGGAAAGATAATTTAAAAATTATTGGGCTACCTGAAGATCATAATCAGGGAAAGAGCCTTGACATCATTTTAAAGAATTCCTACAAGAAAATTGCCCTGATACCCTAGAAGCAGAAGGTAAAATAGAAATTGTGAGAATCCATTGATCTCCCCTAGAAAGAGATCCAAAAAGAAAACCCCAACCCCCAGGATATTATAGCCAAGTTTCAGAACTACCAAGTCAAAGAGAAATGTTACAAGTAGCCAGAAGGACAAAATTCAAATATCATGGAACTGTAGTCAGGATTACACAGGACTTAGCAGCAACTACATTAAGGGTTTACAGGGCTTGGAATATAATATTCTGGAAGGCAAAAGAGGTTGGAATGCAACCGAAAATCAACTACCCAGCAAAACTGAACATCCACTTCCAGGGAGAAGATGGACTTTCATTGAAAGAGGGGGAATTTCAAATGTTTCTGTTGAAATGACCATAGATGAAAAGGAAGTTTGACCTTCAAATACAGAACTCAGTGAAGCATAGAGAGTGGAGAAGAAGGGTAAATTATGAGGGACTTAATGAGGATGATGAACTGCATGTATTCCTGCATGGAAAGAGGATACTGATAATATTCACACGAACCTTCTCATTTAATAGAGCAGGTAGAAGGAGCTTTTATATATGAGGCACAGGAGAGAGCTGAATTTGAAGACATAATATATTGTAAAAATGGAGTCAATGGGTGAAAGAGAAATGTACTGGGAAAAAGAGAAGGGAGAGGTAGACTAGGCTAAGATATTTTATTTAAAAGATATTTCATGTAGTTTTTGCAATGGTATGGAAGGGGGAAGGCGAGGGGGAATGAGGGAGCCTTCATTCTCATCAGAAATGTCTCAGAGAGGAAATATCATATACACTTAATAGGGTACAGATATCTAGAGGGAAAAAAGGAGAGAAGGGGGACAGTTGAAAGGTGGGGGGGATGTGGGTGATAGAGGAGAGCGTAGATCATAGGAGAGGATAGTCAGATATAACACATTCTCTTTTTCTACTTTTTTGCAAGGGGCTGGGATTCAGTGGCCTGTCCATGGCCACAGAGTCGGGTGGTTTCTGGGCCTCTGTGATGGGATGAAGGCTTGGGGCTTCCTGGCCTCAGGGTCCGTGTTCTGTCTGCTTCACCACTTGGCTGCCCCACAGCACATTTTTTTGAAGTGGGACAGAGTGAAAGGAGAGAGAAAATATAATAGATGGTAGTGGGGAAGAATGAATGGAGGAAATTACAATCAGCAACAGCAACTGTGGAAAAATATGGAAGTAACTTCTGTGATGGACTTATGATAAAGAATGTGATCTGTCTGAGACAGAGTTGATGGTATCAGAACATGCACTGAAACACATTTTTTGCTCTTTCTTTCACTTCATTTCTCATAAGGTTTTATATTTTTGTGGGGGAGGGGTATTATGTTTATTCTAAAACAAGAATATTTTAGTAATGTGTAAATAAAAAATAAATAAAATCTTTAAAAATAAAAAAAATTCTCCCTATATTATGTAAAATGTTCAAACGAATGTAAAAAGATAGAAATAGTAATTATATCCTTCTTGAATCTTACTATAATAAAATAATAATTGCTAGAGTATAAGCAAAATATAAAAAATGGAAATGGAGACATTTTAAATGATGAATAAGTAACATAAATCACTTATTCAGTTATTTCATTTGTGACTTGATTTGGGATTTTTCTTGGTCAAGATAATCAAATAGCTTGCTATTACTTTTTGTAACTCATTTTACACTTGAAAAATCTGAAGCAAACAGGGTTAAGTGATTTGCTTTGGGTCACCCATCTAGTAAATATCTGAGACTACATTTTTTTTTGCAAGGCTTAAGTGGCTTGCCCAAGGCCACACTGCTAAGTAATTATTAAATGTCTGAGGTTGGATTTGAACTCAGGTACTCCTGACTCCAGGGTTGGTGCTCTATCCCCTGAGCCGTCTAGCCACCCCTTCGACTAAGTTTGAATTCAGGAAGACGAATTTTTCTGATACCAGACCTTTCCTTCTATCCTGTGCCATCTAGTTGTTCCCAACCAATCACAGAAACAATAATTATATGGGAAAAAATTAGAGCAATGAAACAAAATATCAAATTTTCTACTAAAGGTCAAACAAACTTATCCCTAAAGACATAAATAAAAGAGAAAAGAAAAAAGACTAATGAACTGAATATGTATTTTAAAAAACCTTGAAAGTCAACAAATATCTCACTCAAGTACATAAAAAGATATTGAAAATTAGGGGAGTAGATATACATTGAAACAAAAAAGTTATAGAAAAGATTGAACTAAAACAGGTTATTTGAGAGATCTAACAAAATTGACAAAAATCATTCAACTTCATTTAAAAAGTCAAAAAATCTCAATGAAATAGCAAATGAGCAAGGTGAGATCCCAACAAAAAACAAAAAAATTAAAAATAATTATCAGAAACTTCTCTGTTCAGTTATAATAGTAACAAAACAGAATATAAAGGAAACAATGCAAAAAGGTAAGAATGAAGGGAGAATCGAATTTTAGATATCAAACTATATTATTAGGCAGCAGTCATCAAAAACCATTGACTAAATGGCTAGTCTTTATGGTTAGAAATAAAGAAGCAAGCCAATGATAAACCATAGTTTACTTAGTAGGTGACTGTTTTAGATGCAAACTAGGAAAACTAGAAAGCAGTTTGGTAGAAATTGAGTTTAGATTGATAACAGAAGAATTTCACAAAAAATTCAAAATTGATATGGTATTTTAACATTAAAAGATAATACTAAAATGCCTAGATGGAAGAACATCACATACTTTTAAAAGATATGTATTTGTGATATATTCTTCACTAAATAAGAGAGAGGTACATACAAAAGAAAAATTAGATAATTTTAATTACTTGAAAATGAAAGATTTCTTTACTAGCAAGGCTAATGAATCTAGGAATAGAAATGGCTGAATTTAAATAAAATTATTTTATGTGCATACACATACACATACACATATATAAATGACAAAGTTAATAATAATGTGAAACAATGTTCCAAAACACTATTCAAAGGAAAAATGCAAATCAAAACAATAAAAAAAAAATTGAGTAAATTGGCAGACAGGACAGAAATGAGAAAAGTGATTGTTGGGGGGGCTATGGGAAGATAGTACTTTGTTTCTAGAGCTGTGCATCATTTCATTTGTTTTAGAAAGCAATTCGGAACTATGCAAATAGGGTGACTAAAATGTACATGCAATTTAACTATATATATATATTTATATAAATATATATATATATATCCTTAGAAGATCATTTATGAGGAAGAAAGACCCTGTATTTACAAAATATTTACTGCAAAATTTTTGTAGTAGCAAATAATTGTCCACTGATTGGATAAAGTTAGAATGCAATGCACTATAATTGTGTATTAAAAAGAAGTTAATATGAATGTAGAAGGACATGAAAAGATGAATCAATTAATATAGAGCAAACAGTCAATAAAAAATAAAACACAATTATTACAATGTATATGGAAAGAACAACAACCACAAAACAACTGAGCGTAAATATTGAAGAATTATGAAACATATGCAAGGTAACAGAAGAGATATGAGAAGACATTTCCCACTCCCACACAAATTCCTTTGCATATGTGAGTTGTTCATGGATATACAATATTGCATATGTTTCCTTTATTTAAAAAAAGTAATTACCTGTAAAAATCAAATTGTTACATTTTTAATGTAATAAATTCTCTCCCTCCCTTCTGACTATCTTTATTAAGAAAGCAAGCAATTTGATATAGGCTATATATGGGTAGTCACATTATATATACTTTCAGATTTTTTTCCTATATGGAACTCTTGGTTTTTTTTTTCTCTTACATCTTTTTCCTTCCACTTTCAAAATATTATTTATTATGTAGAGTGGCTCTCAGGGGAGGAAGGAGAGATATTAGAAGAAATTTGGTCAATCTTAGAAAAGATACAAATCTATCTTTCTTCAGTCCTTCCTTCCCCGAATTCACTTCAGCATAGGCTGTCACAAATTATAAGCTTATTTGAGAGACTTGCTAAAATGAAAAGGAGACTTTAGATTTGTTGAAAGAAACTAAGAATGCTTAGATAGTCTGGCGAAAGTATATGTGAGACATTGTAGTTGCCTTCAAGTATTTAATAGAATTATAGAATTTCAGAATTAGAAAGAACTTATGAAGTTGTACACTTCAAGCTGTATCAGAATCAAAATACCTTTTGCAATTTTCATGTCAAATGTCATTTACCTTCCCTTTAAAGACCTCTAATAAAGATAAAACCATTATCTCCTGACATTGCCTACTCCTCTTTGAGACAGTTCTTGGTATTGAGAAACTTTATTATATTGAGCTGTAATTTGATTTTTACTTTTACATATGCCCCATATTTCTGGGGCCCAAAGCAATAATGATAAAAAAAAAAAACACCACTGAAAACAAACAAAAAATCCAAATCAAACTCACATTTTCAATTTCTCTTCTTTATGTATCTGCTGATACTAATCAGCCACATTTTCTAAGTTTACTTGTCCAAGAGAAAGCATTTTCAATTTCTCTTGCCAATTTTGTAATGGTTAAGGATCTCAGCATCCTGAGCAGACTCCTCTGTCACCATTTACCATAGCATTGCCATTCCTAAAATGTGAGGTCTAGGAAGGCTGTGTAATCACTATTTTTCTATGGGTACACCCTAAGACTATACACTGCCAATATTTCTCTTTTCTCTTTACTTATCAGTGCTATGCAAATAATCATTAGATTTACATATTCAGCCCTAGACTTTCTCCTGACCTCCAGTCCTTAATTAACAATGATATTCTATTGGTTATTTCCCAGTAAATTCTCCCTTCTTCCTAAATTTTCTATTTTTATTGAAAGACCAATCTTCTAGTTTCTCAGGTTTGAAATTTTGGAAACATTCTTAATTGTTTACTTTCACTCACCTCAAATTTCAGCAATTTTACCTTCAAAATATCTCTCACTTCTATCCATTTCTCTATACTTATTTGAGAATCAAAAAAGTTCAGCATCTCATCACTTTTTTTCCTAGAGTATTACAATTGACTACAAATTTATCTTCCTATTGCCATTATTTATCCCATTGTTTGAACAACATCCTATTGCATCTAAGATGAAATACAAACATGTTTGGCCTTTAAAGATTTTCCCAAACTGACTACTATTTTTGTAAATTATTGTCTATTATTATTTTCTTTCATACAGTCTATGATCCACCCAAACTGACCAATTTTATGATCCTCATATAGAATATTTCATCTTCTATTTTTAAGTACTTGAAGAAACTATCTTTAATATCTGAGATGAGATACACTTCATAACTTTTTTCCTCCCAGTTTGAGAAATCTCTCGTTTTCTTTAGAATCTTAATCAAGTATCACCCCCCTCATGAGCTCTATTCTGATTATTTCATTTTGGGCTTCATTCTTTTTCACTTAACCCACATTAGATCAGCCTCTAATGAGGTGGTGGGTGGGGAGAGGCATCACACTTTTGCTTGACTTCAGGAAGAACTTCAGAACATTTAGAAATGAGTTTCCTTTCAGTTCTAGTATTCTGAAATACTTTCAAAATATCAGTTTCATTCAGTGTTTTGCATTTATTGGGGGAAAATGCCATGACATTTCAACTCACTTTCTTTTTAGTCTTCTCCAGATGAATACTTAGCACAGCTGGGAATAAGAGACCCCAACCCTAGTCTTGGTGATTGTTAATGAAGATTTAGTAATTAATTTTCTTGCAAGTCTAATTATTATGTGTGCTTCCCTACTGGGGGATAGGGAAAAGAAAAACTGCTTCAAAAGCCAGTTTGGCAAGTTCTATGAGCTATTTTGTGAATTGATTCTAAATAAAATTGTCCAGCATGGCAGTACCATACAATGTCAAAATTGGATTCAAGGCAGATAACTCCAGGGATTATACACTACAAATGTTTACTTCCTGAATCAGAGTGAAGATAACTGGTTATTTGAAGAACAGGGAGGAGACACCCTGTAGGTGAAAATGAGCTTTGTGGAAATGAGATTTTGCTTCAAAGAGTTGCTTTGATTATTAATTTCATTTAACACACCACCCTTCAGAACACCTGAATCATCAGTTTGACCATCCTTTGCCCTCAAAAACTTCCATATGAAAAAATTAGTTTTCAGGAATCTACATTTTTCAGTCTGATCTCATTCCTCTATTTCTTCAGTCATTCCTAAATTTCCTAAGGTCTAAATGTCTCCTAATTTTCCTTTTATTTGTGTAATTTTCACTCATAGCCTGGTGCTCTCTTTTATTATCCAAAATTTCAGTGAAAGCTGAAGAATGTCTATCAGGGAAGTATTGCTTTGAGGCAAAAATGACCCATGTATCACTGATTATTTTGGTTTTACCATCCTTTCCTCTGGGTGAATTACTAAATAAAATCTTAATCTTTCCTTTTCCCACAACTTAGACCATTAAACATTTCCAGGAGAGAGGAATAATTTATCTGTCCTTGAAGCACTGGTTTTTTTAGGGTTAATGATAAAAAGTAAATAGTCTAAGAGCCAGATTAAAAAAGAAAATCTTACATCAACTTCTTAATTTTTCACCTTTAGTAGAGAGAGAGTGCTTCCAACAGCAACAGATCTTGCTGATGAAGCTGGAGCAATTCTTTGGTACATTGGAATAATAAGACCAAAGGAAAAGTCATTTTTTTTTCCCTAGCAGACTGGGATTTTGAGTTGGTCAATTGATTACACCATCCTGGGGTTTCATTTTGAGGTCTGAAATTTTATAAGCACTAGACTTCACCTTTCCTGTAGTAAGTCAATTACAGATGCAAATTTGTCAAAATGTGAAAATTAGAAAATAAATTCAAGATAAAAATACTTTTAACTGAACATTTACATAACTAAAGCCAAAGTTAACACTTTTCTCACTCAGTTATCTATACTTCCATAAAAAGAGGCATGTTGGCACCAGTTCCAACCAGCTTAACAGACAACTTACAAATTTCTACTATTAGCATTTGCACATCAGAAGCTGGAAAAGTCTATAAATCATGACCTCATTTATCATTTTATTGATTGTATAGACTTAAGAAGCAGAGGAGAAAATATTAAAAAAAATTAAATGTTTCTAATCTTCTAAATGTACATGTGTCACAATGCTAGTTCTCAAATATTTATTAGCATACACCTGATAAAATTTCTTCAAGTTGTTTTTATTCTCAAACTAATAGGAAAATGAAGTATATAGATGGAAGGAATCTGGATGATTGCCTAGTTTTACCTTTGCCTAATTGGGAATCCCCCTTTCTGTACATCTTTGATAAGTGATCATTTAATCTCTCCTTGAATATCTCTGGTGACAGTTGATGGACATGCATTTATAAATCTTTATTGTTTCAGGAATAGAACTTGTTCCCTTCTGAGGCAGAATTTTCTATAATGGATGGAATACTTCTAATTATCAGATTTTCCCCCCTTTTGTTGAGCTCATACCTTCTTTTCTGTCCCATTCCTAGGCTCAGTTATTGAGCAAATCATACATACATATATAACTTAAGGCTCTTTAATATTTTTACCTTTTCCCCTAAGTTCAGAACTTAGAGTCTGAACATGTTTTACTTTTCCCTCTGTTTTTGGTTTGGTTTGAACCTGCAGTACCACAATGCTGAAATTAACTCAGGGCAAGATATGCATAGATATCAATCTTTGAAAAAACAGAAAGAATAATGTAATGGGGGGGGGTAGGGGGTAGGCTAACCTGTTAGAGATAGTCCTTGACCCAAATTTAGATATTTTCTATCTGATTCATCCTCAAAATCACATGCACAAAATGAGCATATTTCAGACTGAAGGGATAATATGATATGAGAAAAAAATGTTTTACAAATAGCTGTGAGCTATTTCTCAAAGCACTCATATCTCACTCTTCTTTTCCTATATAGTCTCAAGTAAAAAAAATTATATGAATATGTGACTCCCTTTTTCTCCTAGTATTTTTTCTTTCATGCTTTTGGACAAGAATCTTTCCTCTGATTGAGTTACTAAAACCAGAGTCTTTCCTTTGGCTAAGTTACTAAGTCAAATATTAATCTTTTCTTTTCCTACACAATCTAGATATACCATCAAATATTTCCAAAAGAGAGGATATAATTTTTCTGCCAGTGAAGTAGTGGTTTGTTAGGGCTATTGATGAAAAGTAAAGAGTCTAAAAATCAGATTAATGTATAAGTCAACTTTTTAATTTTAGCTTTAAACAGAGAGAGAGTGCTTCGAAGAACAGCAAATGTTACTGACAAAGCAGGAGAAGAACCTTGACCCATCGTAGTAATTAAAAAAAAAAGGTATGTGTTCAGGTAATTTCCTTGAGTTCCCCATAGAGGTCCACTAATGACTAGAAATGATAGTAGTAGCCATTAGAATAATGGTGCCATTGCAGTGGAAGTGACCACAGACAGATATGGACAAAGACAGTCAACTGACAATGGCACCAACTTCTGGGAGCACAACCTCCTCATGGTGGAGAGATAATATTTATAAAATTTTTTATGTTTTATACTGCTCTTAAAATTGGCATCTAATCTGAACCTCATAATTTTGTTGATAATAATATTCCTGTTTTATAGAAAGAGGAACTGAGTTTTTGATAGATTAAGTGATTGGCCAGTAATTTACAGCTCATAAGTGTGAGTGAAAATTTGAATTCACAAGTCAATTAGATTCTAAATCCAATGCTCTGTCTGTTATGCTATTTAGATGGAATAGATGATATAGTACTAGACTTGGTTTCAGGAAACCTTGAGTTCAAATCCTTCTCCAAACATTGTTAACTATGTGACTGTAGATAAGTCACTTAACTAGTATACTTTCCTGATCTATAAAATGTCGATAAACAAAGAACTGACCTAAAAGAATAGTTTTAATGATCAAATGAGATACAAACAAAACCCTTAGCAAGCTAAAAAGCATCAAATAAATACTAATTATTATATTACAGAAAGTCATTAATATTTAAACCCAGCAGAGAGTTACACCAAAGGGGAGCTTTATAAGAATTCCATAAAAGAAAAAAAAAAAACTTTAAAAAGAGAACTTCCCTGGCTGAGTGGTAGATGAACCTTTGTCATCTACATATGGTGTCTAAATTTGCATTCTCATACTGGACTTTAAATATAAATTTCCTCTCCTCAGGAACTTTCTATATCAAAGGAAAAAGGGCACTTAAGATTTAGGGGGAATACTTTATTAACTGATAGATTATTGATGCCTAAAACCTTTATATAGACTTGGGATGTGCATATTTCTAGTTTTAGTGAAGTTTATACCTCGTAGGATTATTAATGGGGAAGCATACCTGTGTGAGTTCAAGTGCAACAGTTGATCGAAACAGAGACCCTCAGGAGGACCCCGAATCTGAGTGCAAGTATTTAATTTCTTTTGGGAGTTCTAGTATACTATTGAGAGTGGAAATTGTGGAAATAGTCCTAAAAAGAGCTACACAAATAATTTTTTAAAAAATCTTTATTAATTAGATATTATTCAAAAGTTATCCGCAGATAATGTGTTTTCTATGGAAGCCTAATTGATTACAATTACAAGGAGTATTGCTAACTATTATGTGTTGTCTAGGTCAAGTCTGCATAGCTTCAAGAGATTTTGCTGTTATATCTGCCTGTTTTTTTTTATATATGCTAAACGTGTTACAGACTGGAAGATAGTGCTGAAGGAAGGAGGGTTCCTAATTTTTTTGTGTCTCTCCTCCTGACTGAAGATGGGGGCTAGGTCAGAAAATGCTAATCATTCGTGAAATGGGCTCTCCCAGACACTGACACCTAGCTTTAAGCAGCCCTGCTTAGTAGGTGTGTCTTTGCTAAATGAATACAAAGTGAACTTGACAGGAAAGGAGACCTGAGCAGTCTGACAGACAGTTTTGCTAGCTGCCTGGCTTTGGGAGTCAGTGGAACATTTATTTGCTAGTGAGGAACAGCTGACATCAATGGTACTTTATTTCTATATCAAGGGTAAAAGACTGAGCATGCCTTTGACCCTACCAAACACCCGCACTATGTTTTCTGCATAGTAGGTGGCTTAATAAATATTTATTAAATTGAAATATTGAACCGAATTGAGAAGGGCTAGATGGGAGGTGAAAACTGAAATGTCATATCCAAATAAGCTTCCACTTCATCCTCCTCTTTCATCTCCTCCTTAATCCCCCACCCCCTCTGTCATTTTCTCAGTAAACTATATGGGGTAACCAAATAATTCATTCTGACCTTCTGATAAAGGGGAGGGGGCAGAATGCAGAGGAAAGAAATGAAGGAAATGTCATCCCAAGGCTAGCAGAATAAGCTATTTCAGCACCACTAATAAACCTGGAATAGCTTATGGAAAGTCCAGTTGTAATCTCATTAATTCATCTGTGGATAATATTAGGCATAAGGATAGATGTGTGGCTTTTGATATTATTTTCAGGAGTGAATGTGAAGGAACAAAGGCGGGTAATTCATCTTCTGACTTTGTTTAAGAACTGTTTCTAGAATAAAATATTCATAAAGACCTGGGATATACACATTACCCACATGTTCTTGTTATTGTTCAGTCATTCAGTCATGCCTGACTTTTCTTGACAACATGGATCATAATATGCCAGCTCCTTCTATGCTCCATTATCTTCTAAGTCTACGCAAGCTCATGTTCATTGCTTCCCTGACACTATCCATCTTATCCTCTTCTATCCTTTTTCTTTTTTGCCTTTGATATCTCTCAGTATGAGGGTCTTTTCCAATAAATCTTGTCTTCCCATTATGTTGTCAAGATGTCAAAGTTTCAGAGTTAGTATTTGACCTTCTGAAGAACAATCTGAATTAATATCTTTAAGTATTTACTAATTTGATATCCTTGTCTAAGCAACTCTCAAAACTCTTTTCTGGCACCACAATTTGAATTATTCTATATCATTTAGTTTTCCGTATTTGTCAACTCACAGCCATACATGAAGATTGGCAAAATCATATCTTTGACTTTGGCAAAATCATATCCTCTTCTATTTAAATCATCAATATTATCACCTATATACCTAATTTTGTTGATCTTTGTCAGCATGGTGATATCTCTGCTTTTTAGTATGTTGACTGAATTTGCCATAGTTTTCCTTCCAGTGAGCAATCTTCTTTTAATTTTATAACTGTATGTGGAACCCAAAAGCTTGCAAAAGTATGAATATTAGCAACTATCTTTGCATGTAATTTGAAAAAAAATAAAATAAAAACTTTGCTTATCTACCAAACAACAAAATAAATCATGGCTGTAATTGCCATCTGCAGTGACCTTTGAGTCCAAGAATATAAAATTTGAAGCCGTTTTCATTTTGTTTCATTTAATTTGCCAGAAATTGATGGGATCAGCTGCCATGATCTTGTTTTTGTTGCTGTTCTTTTTTAAATTCTTAAGCTTCAAGCTTTTACACTCTTCTCTTTCACCTTCAGCAAGAAGTTTCCTAATTCCTCTTCTCTTTCTACCATCAATGTTATCACCTTTAAACCTAATTTTGTTGATTTTTCTCCTAACTTTTGATTCACCTAAGCCTTACATTTCACATGATATACTCTGCATATAAGTTAAATAAATTTTTTCCCAATCTTAAACCAATCAGTTGCCCATATTTGATTCTGTTACTTCCTGATTCACATAGAGTTTCCTCAGGAGACAAGTAGAATGATCTGGTAATTTATCTTTTTTGAGGATTTGTCACATTCTGTTCTCAAAGGCTTTAGTTTTTGTTTTTCCCTTCATTAATAAAGACCATGACATCAGAGAGTTGATACTGTGACAAAAAAGTGAATTGGATTTGAGTGAGGGGGTTTTGTTCTAAGTCACCAATCTCACTTTCTCCTCCAGAGTCATATAGGTTCAGTGATCAAATATGTGTCAGGACAACTGGAGATAGCTCTGAATGTGAGGCAATCAGGATCAAGGGACTTGCCCAAGATCACACAGTTAAGAAGTGTCAATGTCTGAGATCAAATTTGGATTGAGGCCCTCCTGACTCCAGTAGATACTCCATCTACTGTGCCACCTAGCTGCCCTGAGTATAGTAAAACAGAAGCAGATATTTTTCCTGGAACTCCCTTGATTCTTCATAATTGAGAAATGTGGGCAATTTGGTCTCTAATTACTCTATCTCTTAAAAAAAATCTCTATCTTCTTTTAATTTTCATTTCACATATTGCAGAAACCAGGCTTATAGAATCTTAAGCATAACTTTTGCTAGCATGTGAAATTAGTGCAACTTTTTGATGATGGGCACATCATGGGTACACAAACTGATCTTTTCAAATCTACTGTCCAATGGGGCGGCTAGGTGGCGTAATGGATAACGCATCGGCCCTGGAGTCAGGAGTACCTGGTTCAAATCTGATCTCAGACACTTAATAATTACCTAGCTGTGTGGCCTTGGGTAAGCCGCGCTTAACCCCGTTTGCCTTACAAAAACCTAAAAAAAAAAATAATCTACTGTCCATTGTTAAGTTTTCTAAATTTGTCAGCATATTGAGTGCTGCATTTAATTGAAACATCTTTTAGGATTTTGAATAGCTTAATTAGAATTCTGCCATCTCAACTAGTCATTGTTAGTAAAGTTTCCTAGAGAAGGGCTCTATATCAATAACCACGCCATCTTTGTCATTGATGTTAAGATTTTTCTTGTATAGTTCTTTTGTTTATTGTTGTCATTTCTTCTAAATAACTTTTATGTCTGTAAAATTCCTACATTTTTGTCTTTTATCAAGCCCAGGTTGGATGAAATATTCTTTTGCTCTCTCTAATTTTCTTGATGAGGTCTCTTGTCTTTCCCCTTCTATTGCTTCCTTCTTTTGCTTCTTCTCCTCCTCCCTCCTCTGTAATCAATCATTTTCATAAGTTTTTCCTACCTTCCATTCCCACTCAGTTACTCTTGTGATAAATGAACCAAGTTACCCAAAGCAAAAAAAAAAAAAAAATGGTCATTATGTTGGAAAATATATTTAAAAAAACTCGCAACTATGCTCCTTCATGTCTCAGGAAAAAAAGGAGGTATATTTCCTTAACTTCTCTTTAATGACTTTGTTGGTCATTATATTCATGACATATATTCATGACATTTTCATGACATTTTACTTTATTTTAGTCTTATGTTGAAGTAAATGTATATATTTTTTCCTTATACCTATTTTACTGCTTGCAAGTCTTCCCACATTTTCTGAATTTTTCTTTTTTCTCATTTCTAACAGCACAATAACATTCTACTGCTGCCATGAAAATAGTAGGCAGAAAGCAAATAGTTAAGTAATTTAACTTACTTTTTCATACTGACTTTCTGAATATATAAGCTATGCTATGTTTTGTAACATCTCTGGGAAAATTTGTTATTTTGTCTCTCCTTGGGCTGTTAGAGACTATCTCACATACTCTGTTTCTGACCAGAAAGTGCCCCATATCATATACTCTATGTCTAGTAAACATCCCCAAAATTATCATACCAAGAAGTAGGTTAGAACCATCTGGTCCACTGAGGCACATAAATAATGCTGAAACAACAATTTTGCCCAAGTAAAAAGCAAATTATTCTCGACTATTTATAATGTGCTTCCATAAACCACATGTGCAAAGAAAGCATCCTTCCCTAAGCCTTCCCCAAACCCTCACAGCTCTTTTTTGACTTTTCCTTTAAAAATTTTTCACTTTTCCCACTCCCTTGATAGTTCTTTCTTAGAGCCCAGCCTACTTGGGTAAGTGTAATAAACTTATTTCTTCCCCTTAATTCTGAGTCATGGAGTCCATGAATTCATCTCTCTACTCAACTCAAACTTTCCATACTACTACAAGTACATGTCATGATTTTTCATCTATTCTTCTAATCAGTGGGCACTCATCTTATTGGTAGTTTTTGCTTCTTTAAAAAGAGTGGTACTATGAATATGCTGTCATATATTGACCTTTCTGTCTTTGATTTCCTCGAAGCACATGTTCATCAGTGTGCTCTTTGGGCAAATAGTGAGTGGTTTAGTGATTTGTCTTATATAGTTCTGAATATTTTCATAATTGTTAGATCCATATATAACTAATATATCTGCACACAAGTGTGCCTCTTTTACCCCGTAGCACCTTCAACATCATTTACTTCCGTCTTCGGTTATTTTCACTAGATTGGTGAGTTTGAGACATTATCATCAAATTCACAAACTGATTCTCTTATATTAGTGATTTTGAGCAATCTTTCACATGGTTTACTTTCAAACTTCTTAAAATTTCATTTCAAGTCCCCTTGTCATCATTCTCTTTTGTCTATATTTATTTTAGTTTCTTAATATTCATTTGTTTTGATAATCTACAAGTCTATTGGCATGAATATTCTCTCCAACAAGACATATTAAAAATTCTCTTGGATTTTTTAAACTATCTACAAAATTTGTGTTGACTAAGGAAAAAATCATAATCTTCAACAAGTTGAACAAAGGTCCTTGGGATGAAAGTTATTTAGTCTACTTCTTGGAACAATGTTTCTCATTATACTTCCTAAAATACAGTTCTCAGAATTAGAAAAAATTTCTAGGTGAAATCTGAATCAGGGTTGCTATATGACATAGTTTTTTAACTTATTAATGTTGAACTTGAAGACTATCAAATCCATTACCACATTATTATCATCATCATCACTATTAAACATTTCTTAGTAACCTTTTTATGGCAGGCAGTAGTTGTCCTTTGTAATCCAGGTAGATCATGATATCATATATAATATGGCATGACTTACGTGTTATATTTATTTCAGAAAGGGGAATGTTGTGCAAAGATATCCTTCTTACTACCTTTTCCAGAACTATTTCACCCCATGATCTATTTCATAGGAAATATGACTTCTGGTGATGGTCTGGATCAGTGGTGGGATCCAACTAAATTAACAATAGATTCTCTGCTCTAATAACCATTTTAAGTATACAGAAAGAAATACCAAAAAAGTAGTTTAATACTTCATACATTTAATACTGAAAAAAGAACACTAAAAGAAGTACACAAAACTATGTTATTTTATATTACTCTTTATAAGCAAACCTATCCTTGAAAGCGGCCACATGACTACAGCAGCCTATATTAGAACATTTGCAGAACCAAAACTTAATTCTATCTATTGTAACTTTTTTCTTCTACTTCCATGGCTTTTGAAATGGGCAATAAGATAACTCTTGAAATCCATATTTCTATTGGTTCATTGTGTCCTTGGTTCCTATTGGTTTCACCATTCAGGGAACACCAGCACACTCATATCATCTGGGGGAATTTTGGGTGTAACACCAAGTGGAAACAAATGACAGCTTGTCACTCCTGGTTGTTCAGCACTTTTTATCTTAATGATATATGCTTGTTTACTGAAGTAACAAAAGCAAGGAAACTGAAATATAGTATTTTATCAAAGGTATAATGAGTTTTAAAAAGTAAATAAATAAATATTGCAAATATAGTTCTGTCAATTTATTTTTTACCTATGGACAGAAGGAACATTACCACAGGTTTTCAGAAAATGCTGTTGTGAAGATGGTTAAAAAAGACTGAGGAATGGGGCGGCTAGGTGGCGTAGTGGATAAAGCACTGGCCTGGGAGTCAGGAGTACCTGGGTTCAAATCCGGTCTCAGACACTTAATAATTATCTAGCTGTGTGGCCTTGGGCAAGCCACTTAACCCCGTTTGCCTTGCAAAAACCTAAAAATAAAAAGACTGAGGAACGTACATTTATGATTTCCACATTGGGCAGCTGCCATCACACCCACCTTAGAAAGACCCTCATTACAAGTGTCTTTTTAACAATCAGTTTGCCGAACTCAACATTAAATTAGGTATTGGTTCTGCCAAACTTGTTAACTGGCTGAATTCCCCCATTGGATGCTTGGGAGTCTTTGATCATCTGAATGTAGTTTTCCTCCCATTACCAAAGTACCACAGGACTTCCACTAATGTTGCACTGCAACAACATCTTATATTTAAGCCCAACTCTGAGGGCCTAATTGTCAGCACAACCTTTTTCTCTCAGATGGATATCCATACTCAATCTAGAATCCAAACACTTTGGTTTCCCAGAATATGCTCAATGAGTCATGGAAATAATCCTGTCTGATGGCTAATCAGCATCAGATTCTCTTATGGGTTGGATCTAGGAAGGTTTCTGATCATTTTTAAACCTCTGACTTTTGTTCTTCCTTAATGAAAAATTTCGTGGTAAATATTTTCACTCTGATCCATCTTGGGCAAGTGGCTATTAATAGATAATATAAGATTATATCAATTATCCTCACTCTCTCTAGATATCAGCCATACTAGTGTTTTGGCCTCACATCTCTCTGATGCATTCCTTCATGTACTTCTTAGGCAAAACGTATTGTTGTTGCTGTTGTTATTGTCATTAGTGATGAGAGTAAGAGTGGTAGTAATGTGCTAATGCATTTAGATGTACATCAAGTACATTTCCATTTTGGTGGCGTATATTTTACTCTTTTTTTTGCAAGGCAATGGGGTTAAGTGGCTTGCCCAAGGCCACACAGCTAGATAATTATTATGTGTCTGAGGCCGGATTTGAACTCAGGTACTCCTGACTCCAGGGCCAGTGCTGTATCCACTGTGCCACCCAGCCTCCCCCATATATTTTACTCTTAAGAGTTTATGGTATCCATGATTTATTACCATATAACATCACTAAAAGTCTGTAATATGCTTTCTTATACACCCCCCCTGAATTTATTTGTCCCTGATGAATATGGCAGCACTGAATATTTAGCAGTAATATTGATCAAGAGACTAGACATTATAGTTCTGCTAAACCACCACATGTGAGAACATTTTTCCTTGGCTATTTAGGGACAATGACTTGTCTGAAATTCAGCTTTTTTCTATAGTCCATGATCGTAGCAAGTTCTGTCTCTAATTAGTCTTTTGTAGGAAATGCATATTTAGCACTTGTTCTAGTCTACCCTCCCCCCTTAAATTATCTTTAGAGTTGGGTTCCCCAATGGATGATAGCCCAAATTTCAAGGTGCTCTATGGATCCATACATACCTAAAACCTAAAGCTTTTGAGCTTCCACTGTTAATGGACTCAATTACCTCTAAGTAAGGAATTTTACTGAAATGATATAACCAATCATATTAATAATATATCATAATAATACAGACCTAGAATTTATGTGGTACTTTAAGGTTTGCCAAGAACGATGGTGTACAAAAAACCCATGAAACAAGTTCTGGATAATTAATAATCATTTTTAAAAATTATGACAAGTTAATAATTAATAAAAGGAATCATTTGTCTTTCATAAATCAGATAAATAATAGAGAACAGTTAATACTTATATATCCTTGGAACAATGGGTTTTCTGAACATATTTAAATCAACTCTGAGTGGTTAGTAAATACCTAGAGAAATAACATTATAATAATATATGGGTTTATTATAATGAGGTACTGGGAAAAGACTTTGATTATATCACCCTTACTAATCTTTACTCAGACCACCCTGCTAACAGCAATCAAGAAAATAGGAGGTTTTTCAACCCAAGTCTGCCTAAGAGGAACACAATGAGCTAGAATTCCCCTAAATCAGTTTCTCATTGATAAATGTTCACCCAAATCAGATTCTCTTTGTAAGGTTTTCCAAATGAGTAGAGTCCTGCCCAAGTACATACTAATAGCATTTGGACAGTGTTATCTGTTAGCAATGTCCTTCAGAGACTAACTGAATAACCAAATAAGGGTTTATTTCAGAATGAGGAAATAGAAAGGGAAAACCTTAATCTCAATTAATAATTGATTATAAATATAAAAGAAAAATGATTATTTCTCTCAGCACTTTATATGTTATAATAGTTGATGTTCATGACAACCCTGTGATGTAGGTATTATTACAATTAACTATTCCAGATAAGGAAACTTGCCCAGGATCACAGAACTGCTAAATGTCCAATGCAAGAAACAAATTAAGGTCTTCCTGAATCTATGTCCATTAATCCATCCAGGTATAGCATTTCAATATTTTCCTTATGAACTTTTGGCACACTCTCCCAGAAATATACTCAGTATCTGTTAAAAATTGAAATATTCATATATTAAATGAGTAGAAAGATAAACATGTAGCAAACACATGTTCAAGGCAGGTGTGAGGACAGTTCTCACACACTTTTGATACTGAAGGATTGCAACTTAACTGTTGATTTAGCAATCATTGATAACGTTACACATAAGTTTCATGATATTTGTCCTTCATTCTTGAAGATCATGACATGATGGAGGTGATGTCATGGAGGCGATTTGAGTGGGGGTGGGGGGGTTGTACTGTGTCACCAGCTTCACTTTCTCTTCCAGAGCTATCTGGGTCCAGTAGCCAGATATGGACCAACACAACTGGAGATGGTCCTGGATGGGAAGCAATCAGGGTTAAGTGACTTGTCCAAGGTCATATAACTAGGAATTGCCAAGTGTCTTAAGCCAGATTTGAACTCCTGGTCCTCCTGACCCTAGGTTACAGAAGGGTGGATTCAGGAAAAATAAATCAAAGAATCACCCATTAAGTAAGTCTACAAGATACTATTGCTGCTTGGAGTGATGAAGATATAATCCCTTTCCCATTTTGTTTTAGTGGGGCAGCTATGGGGTGTAGTGGATAGAACCCCAGTCCTGAAAGTTAAGAGGACCTGAGTTCAAATCTAGCCTCTGATACTTGATGCTTACTAGCTGTGACCTGATCCATGGTGACTTAGCACCTAACCACACTTCATTTGCTCATCATGGCATCTCCTCCCATATCTGTCTTTGTCAAGAGTGAAGGACAAATATCAAACTTGGTAAAAGGCACAAAGGAAAACATGATAAAGTAAGAATACTTTCATGAATGTTTTTCTTCTTTTTTTTTTTTAGGGTTTTTTTTTTGCAAGGCAAATAGGGTTAAGTGGCTTGCCCAAGGCCACACAGCTAAGTAATTATTAAGTGTCTGAGACTGGATTTGAACCTAGGTACTCCTGACTCCAGGGCTGGTGCTTTATCTACTCTGCCACCTAGCTGCCCTGAATGTTTTTCTTCTTGACTAAGACATGAATTTATAAGCTAACTTTTTCTGGCTACCAGAAATAAAGCTAATATTTTATCTGGCTGATATATAATTCCATGAATTTTTGAAGAATGTTTTCATGCTTTTTTTTAGCATTTCCTTCACTCTTATAAATTAATATCTGAAAATGTGAACTGTTTGGTCTACTCTTTGTCTCTGTTATCTTCATTTTACGTCCTTTAATTATATAGATTAGAGGAACTGACTTAGGAGGTCAATGATCAAGTCATCTCCTACATATAATTCCTATTTTTTCCCGATTATTGGATAGGAAACACCATAGGTAAGTTTTGTCTTTGTCAATAAACAAACAACAGCAACAATAGCAGCAATACTAATTGTAGTTCTCAGGTAACTAAATCTACAAGATTTATAAATGTTTTTCTCACAGTAAGTATATGAAGAAAATTTAGCAGCTTTAATGAAATTTTGATGCCTTTATAACGTTTTTCCACAAGACTGCCTATAGCTATGTTGGCAGAAATATAAATTTCAAGGCTACTAATCAACAGTTCCCTGAACACATGAATCTGTGCTTTCTTTCAACCAATGAGCCAGTATATATAATAAAGTCTGAGAAAGGATATGGCCCCAAAAGTCCCAGGAATAAAAATAACACATTCTTGATTCAGTAATTATTGAATAGGCAGCTGGCTGGCAGAGTGGATAGAATACTTAAACTAGCATCATCTTCCTGAATTCAAAAATTACTTCAGATAGTTACTTAACTCCATTTTCCTCAGTTTCCTCATCTGTAAAATGATCTGGAAAAGAAAATGGCAGACTACTCCATATCTTTGTCAAGAAAATTTCAAATGGGGTCATGAAGAGTCAGACACAACTGAAAATTACTTAACAATCACTATCATGGAACAAATTGCCTGAAAGTGTCATAGCACTTAAATTGCCTTTGTTGATTATCACAAATTTTTTGAGAAAGTCTTTTGCCCATATATTGAAAAAATATAAAATAGAATTAAGTGTAATAAGAACAGAGTATTTGTGACTTATTTGGAAAATTTCTTTCTACCAGTAAAGTCAATAAAAATTCGTATAAATTTTGCAATTTTCAAGAACATAGCTTAAGCCCATTAGAATTCTGTCTAGTCTTAAATCTGTTATCATCTTTCTTAAATAGAAAATTGACATTCAAATCAACAGGCCATTGAACCCAAACATCTTAATAATCAATCAATATTAAGTAATGGCATCAATCTAGCTAACCCTTTAAAAAGTTTTTTTTTCCTTGTGGAATCTTTTCACAACAGCATTAAAATGACGATTGGACTAAGTAAGTGTAAAATATTTAATGTATTCAAAGGGAAGTTAGAGACTAAAGGATTCTTCTTTCAATATATTGGTCAAATTGAACCAGTGAGCTGAGAAAAATGCCTGTACTACCTTGCTCTGAGGTAGACATATTAAGCAAAGATATCAAGAAGATAGTTATGGATGACTATATTAATATTCATTCTTTCATTCAATATTGAATGGTAAGAACACACTTAAATAATTAACATATATAGAATACCAGTCAATGTATATTTTAGGGCCTGCAAATGAACAATAAAAGATTTTGAAAGTATCCTAAGAACATTCAATATTAATGAAACAGAGTTTATTACTATAAGATAATTCTATTAAATTAAAACTTCTTTGTCTTAAAGGAGAGAGACAACCGAAGAAACTGATAAGCATAAAATTATATTCATCTTTTTGAATTAAGGAATCCTCAATTCTCTGAGTAATAGTAATGGTTAAAGCAGTTATCCCACTGGTTTAGCTCCCTATAAACAAAAGCTGATGGAACATATGAAAAGTCTAAGAACTAAGAATGGAATCAAAAGATGGCATCAACATTAACTCAGTATTGTGGTACCAAAGAAGCTTCATACTACTACCTTTGTAATTAAAAAGAAATCAACAGAAATTACAAGAGATATTCTTAAATAGTCCAAATGCAGAGATCAATGTACATGCAAGCTTTGCTTGTTTGAACTTCAAGGAACAAAATGACTGTTGAAGGAAAAGCCCATCACCTGAAATCTCTTCATCATAATGTATTTTAGCTTTGGATATATACCACTTTTCCTAAAAACTTTGCGTTAGAAAAAATAGGATTCAATTTTTCATCTGAAGCTTTGCTTGGTTGAAACTCCAATAAATCAGACCTTCCCTGGTTATCCATCCCCCTCCACTTCCCAGTTTCCTTTTGTATGTGGTCTTCTCCCATTTTGTCCCCATCTCCTTGAAGGTAAGGATAGTTATCTTGTTCTTATTTGTATAGCTGGCATTTATCACAGTACCTGTCACATTGTAGGCACTTAATTAATGTTTATTGAATTGAATTGTGCAATAGTCTGCCTTTAATGGACTAAGGGATAAATAATCTACATATTTCAAAATATCCTATATAAATCAGTAATAAAGTATACTGTAACTGCCCAGTTCTCATGTATCAGGGTATTGTTTCTAAGTTCCTGGACATAATATTGATGAGTAAATGAGTCAAATTGATAAGAATTTATCTAAGGTCTACTGGATATAAGGCACAGTACTAATAAGCATTGGGGTTACAATGGAGCACAAAAGACAGCTCCTGTTCTCACAAAGCTCACAATCTAATAGAAGAATCAAGATGCAAATAATTATGTACAGAAAATGAAATATCTTTGAAATAAAGAGTGAATGGATAGAATTAACTTTACATTGTAAAAAGAATCTTATAGCACGATGAGTTGTAATTGGTTCCAAAGGTAATCTAGGGAAGACGGGAAACAAGGACAAGTAAGAGAGAATTCTAGGCATGGGCAACAGCTGCTAAAAATCTAGAATTCAAGGGGATTTCTATGGGTAAGAGCAAAGAGGACAGTATCATTAGATAACAGTAAATTGGAGGAGAGTTAGAGGGTACTAAGGTGTAAGAAGACTGGAGAGGTAGGAAAGGGACGTATTTTGAAAAGTTTTAAATTATTAATGATAGTTCTAATGGATCCCAGAGAAGATAGAGAGCCCCTGGAGTTTATGGAGATCATTTTTGTATTTGAATAAAGGATGAATTGAAGTAAGGAAATTCTTGTTGCATAGTCACCAACCAAAAGACTATTGCAAGAACTGATGAGGAACTCCACCAAGGTAGTGAAAGTTTCAGATGAGGTAAGGAGGAGACATATAGGAGAAATGTTATACATGTTGAGGCAGTTAGATGGTACAGGAGAAGAATATTGGCCTTAGAGTCATGAGGATTGGAGTTTGAATTCAGCCTCAGATACTTAACACTTTCTAATTGTGTGACCTTGGGCAAGTCACTTAATCCTGATTGTCTCACATTCAAGGCCATCTCTGGTCATCCTGATTCATATCTGACCATTGAACCAAGATGACTCTGAAGGAGAAAGTGAGACTGGTAACTTAGCACAGTTCCTCCACACTCAAATCCAATCCATGTGCTTGTCAAGATATGGCCTCCCTGATGTCATGGTCTTCTTTAAAAATGAAGGGCAAACGTTATGCAAACTGAAAAACAAAATGTTTCAATGATTGGATTCAAGGATAGTAGTGAGAGAGTTAGAAGTAGAGAATGATACCCAGATTGAAGCCTGGGTAAGATGATGGATGATTAACAATAATATGAAAATAATGAAGATCAAAGGGTTTTCAAGGAAAGATAAGTTCAGTTTTGATTATAATACGTTTAAGGTATGATTCAAGAAGAAGAATAAACAGTTGGAGAGATGAAGTTGGAGATTAGAAGTGAAGTTTGGGGCTTGCTAATTAGATTTGATTTACAGAAGACTAGAAGGGTTAATGAGGAGAAAGAGATATGAGAAGAAAGAAGATAGAACCAGTGTCAATGCAACCTAGAGAAAAGATAGAATCAGGGAGGAAAAGGTGATCAACAATATCAAAGGATGCATATAGGTAAATAATGAGGATTGAGAAAAAGTCATCAGGAAATTTGTCTTTTCAAGAGTAGTTTTATTTGAATTTTGAGATCGGAAGTCAGGTTGTAGAAATTTAAGTGAAAGCATAGGAAATAGAACCACCTGTTAGATTTCTCAATTTATTGGCCATAAAAGAGAGGAGAGATATAAGATGATAGCCAGTAAGGAAGAATGAAGACTATAAAAGTTTTGAGGATGGAGGAGACATGAGCATATTTGAAAGCAATAAAGAATTGTAAAGAAAACAGAGATTAGTGATAAGTGATGGTGTTGGGATAATGGAGGGGACTAGTAGAAAAATATGTCAGAGAATATTGAATAGAATGGAATAATTTGTGCATGTAGAGGCTTTTGTCATGGTAGGGAGAAGAACCCCCTCTTCACATGAGATAGATGAAAGGAAATTTTGGCATAA
The DNA here is from genome assembly GCF_037893015.1 of Macrotis lagotis. NCBI lineage: Eukaryota > Metazoa > Chordata > Mammalia > Peramelemorphia > Peramelidae > Macrotis > Macrotis lagotis. The sequence continues at coordinate 77,637,074 of NC_133658.1, read as the reverse complement.
TGAATCTGAGTAAAATGAGATGGGGGGTAATGGAGAAGACATTTTAAACCAATGGTCTCAATATTGTCAGTGAAATATAAAATATTTTCATCTGAGACTGTGGGAATAGAGGAGTTAATAGAAGGTTGGTAGGGCAGTAAAAATATGTTTGCAAAAGGCACTGTTGTGAGTAGGATATTGAACTGATTAAGATTATATCAAAAGATTGCCTTTCTGCAGTAAACCTTAGTGACTATTATATACTATAAATTTGTAGGAGACCCAGTTAGAACTTCTTCCTGATTCTTTCCAGTTTCTGCAGGATTTGGAGAAAGGTTGCAAACAATAGGAGTGCTACAAAGACTTTGAGGGAAGAAGAAAGTGTATAGTGGAACAAGTTCATTGAGGAGTTAAGATGGATAAGAGAGGAAATTGTGGCCAGTGTAAGGATGAAGACCTGGGAATAAATTGAAGAGAAGAGGGATTAGAAGACATGGAAAGGATATAGAACATGTGGGGTAATAAAGCAGAAAAGTAGTACTAATTAAAACAAAGTATGAACAGGTAACAGAGTTTTGGAATTTATTATATGTAAGAATAATGAATTAAAAACTATGTTTTAAATAAATATCAGTATATCAAATTTATATAATGTCTAAGCTATATGGAATGAAAAGTTTCCAAGTAGAGACTTGCTTAAGAAAGACATAGAAATAAGATGCCAGATTCATTATCCTCATCATACTGAATGCCACTGGAGTCATATCAAGAATGCTTTTGGTGATGCTACAGAGGATAAATTTATATACCAATATTTTCATTGTGCTACTAAAGCAATTAATTTATTCACCATGCAAAAATATATAGAGTATCAAATACGTATATATACACATGTGCATATAAACATGTATATATACATATATGTAGATATATATGTACAAGCATGAATATATATGTGTGTGTGTATGAAAAACAGCTACTAGTTCTAGGACTATTTCCAGCTGATTCATTTAGGGGGAAAAAATGAGAAAACTGTGATGACACAACTAAATCTACAAATTCAGAATATCTAATAATCAGATAAATTCAAATTTAAAATAATTCTATGATGGCAACTCTTGTTTTTACATTGTCAATGATGGTTTAAAATTTTATAATCAAATTTATAATGTGGGAAAATAGCATACTATTGCACTGTTTGTAGAGTTGGGAATCATTTCTTTCCAAAAATCAATATACAATTTTATAGTGATCGTATCTTTACGATACTGTTTATATACTTTGAGTTAGTGATCCCACTACCAAAAATATCCCAGAAAGATATTATTTACAAAACTATAAAGACATAACTTTATAAAATATTCCTAAAAGCACCATTCATAATTACCAAAAATGGGAAAAGAACATAATCCTATAATGGGGGAATAAGTGAATAAATTGAAGTTTTTAGAAGTTATAGAATATTATTGAACTGTAAGAAATAACAATGGGCAAAGATATATTGTACTATATTTCCAATGATGATCTAGATGGAAAAAGTGTTGTAAAGTATTTTATCCAGATGTATGATTAGAAAGAGAGGCAGTCACTGTGTGAGAGAGGGATTAAAAAAAGATAACAGCTTAAGAGTTATCCTGTTACAAGGAAATAAAAATTTAAAAAGAAACAAGGAAGGAAAAAAGGAAATATAGAAGAAAATCATAAGGTTTAAAATCTAACTTTTGATACTTTGTGTTTTGTTAGGCAATAGAGCTAAGTTACTAGTCCAAGTTCACACAGCAACGTAAATATAAAGTGTCAGGGAGATGGGTTTGAACTGAGGTCCTCCTGACTCCAGGGCAGGTGCTCTATCTACTGCACCATCTAGCTGCCACAGAATTTTTTATACTTTGTGACTGTGAGCAAGGTTTTTAACTACTCCAGACATCAGTTTTTCTCTTATAAATGATTGGAATTCTTAAACAACAATAGACAGATCCTCTCGAAGCTGAATATGAGAACATGGAGGAATATTGAACTGGCTGAGAAGTGAGTGGGATATATTCTGCGTTAAAGGAGGAAATATCTGCCACAATAATATCCTGATAAAGTAGTGAAGAAATGATTAATGTGAAGAATACAAAGAAGGATGAGGACACAGATGAATTGATAAAAGAAAAGTTGAAATAAACATATGAGCTATATAAAATATATGACAGTAGCAGACTTTGGATAAATATGCAAAATAGAATTTTAAAGGAGATATATATATGCAAAATAGAAGTTTAAAGGAGATATATGCAAAATAGAAGTTTAAAGGAGAAATGGAAACAGGAAAATTTTGTAACTAACACATTAAAATTTATGTAAAAATCCTAGACACATTTTGAATAATAAGTTTTGTTATTCACATGCAATCATTTAGAGAAAAATCTTTTTGTAATGAGTGTTCCTTCTCATTTTTATACTTTTTATTAAAATTGTGGTTTAGTTATTTGTAATCTTGTCCTATTCTTTGAGATTCTTTTGGACTATTTTCTTTGACCAAAATATTGGAGTGGTTTGTCATTTTTTTTTTCTCTAGCTCATTTTACTGATGAGCAAACTGGGACAAACGGGGTTAAGTGACTTACTCAAGTTTCCATACCTAGTTAGGATCTGAGGCTGGATTTGAACTCCTATCTTTCTGACTCTTGACCAACCTTTTATCCACTCTGTCACCTACATGACCAATTATTATAATGTGTATTTTTAAGTACAAATGAAGATTGAATTTCCCTTTATTTGCTATAAAATAGTTACATGTGAAATTTGTGATCTAATAACATATGAAGGAAAGGTAATAAGTATTTCTATAGTTCTTATTCTTTGCAATCACTGTACTGAACATTTTACAAGCATTATTTCATTTGATCCTCCAAATAAATTCTGCAAAGTGCTGCAACTAGCCCTGTTTTATAATTGAAAAAACTGAGCCAAATAAAAGTTAATTGATTTCCTAAGGATCACAAAATAAATATCTGAGGCTAGATTTTTATTAGATCTTCATGACTCCATGTCTAGTATTCTATCTACTATGCCACTCTACCAGAGGGGGCACTTAGGTGGCTTAGTGGACAAAGCACTGATCCTGGATTCATGAGGACCTCAGTTCCATTCTGGTCTCAGAGACTTAATAATTATTTAGCTGTGTGACCTTGGGCAAGTCACTTATCCCCATTCCTTTAAATAAATTTTTTTTAAAAAAAAAGACAGCTACTAATATAATTCTTAAATATATTTCCACTTTGTCTCAGCACCAAGGTGATTGATACTATGAGTGCCAAAATGGCAGAGAGACAATCATTTCTGGAGAGGGGAAAGAGAACTGAAATATTAGATCAATGAATTGATGTCAAAAGATCATTTGGATTTTCCTAATAAGCTCGGGAACATAGAGGACAGATGTCAGCAACTTGAAATTACACATAGCTAGCCTCAGTTGAAGTATGAATTGATTTGAATCCTCTGAATGAAACCAAACACTCGATTACAATCTCCCTATAATCCCATTGAAATTCCTAGCAATTTAATCCCTCCTTGATCATTAATTTACCTCTGAAATATATGTATGCATATGCACATGCATATATATATATAAACACACATATAAAGTATACATATCTATAGACAGCACAAAATATACATTTATACATGTGTACAAACAAATAAGATGAATATTATATTTTATATTGTATATATAATTTTTTCCATTTTTAGCATTCATCTTCAGTTTCAGTTTATTCTGAGCTTTAACACTTTTATGATGCTCAAATTGCAAAGTATTCTTTTGTATTCATTCTCCTTCTTCTTTCTAATGATGTCTTTTTATAAGTCTCAAGTGGTTAATGAGTTCCTATACATTTACATTCATCTCCTTAGACAGCTTCTTATTTTTCTTTTATTGCTGTTATATTTGAGTCTTCAAAATTTCATTTTAATGGGTTTACATCCTTCTTCACCTGATTTAACCTGTACAATTTTAAGATAAAGGATTATAATATATTCTCTTTTTTGCATATAGCTCTAGATGATTGTGTGATCTCATCAGTGTTTTTCTACCATTTCAATGCAAGAATTGATATACCCTAACATAATCTTTCTGTACTTTGCTCATCCTCTATAATTGTCAGATTGTTCCATAAGAAGTTTCACAAATAGAAGTGGGGAGGCAATGTGCTAAGCACTTTTAACAAATATTTTATTTATTCATCATGATAATCCTGATAGATATTATTATCCACATTGTTATAGTTGAAGAGATTGAGACAAACAGTGGTTAAGAGCTTTGTCTAGTATCACTCACCTAGTGAATGTCTGAGATTGGATTTGAACTCGAGTTATTCTACAGCACCCTGTTAACTGAACAATCAACCGCCTCTAGATAGTACAATCACTATTCTAGCAATAATATTTGTTATATATTTAATTCTTCCACAACCACCCTATCAAAAACACAATAAAGACAATGACATTTATGTTTATAGCACAAAATCCATCATTCAATTTACAGTGACCTAACTAGAATTGGGGAAACAAATTCAATCCAGTTTTATCTGGATAATGCCAGATGTTCTGAGCTTATCTAATGTCAGGAGAAGAGTACACCCATGACAGTTATGATGACAAAATTGAAACCACATAAAAACTATTACTTGTCCTAGCTCATTTCCATATGACTATAGAGCCCCAATCTCTAACATTTAGTTAAAAGGCATTAATATCAAATTCATTAAGTAAATCACATGGCCTCTAAGAATTTCAATTTCTTCACCTGCAGAGTGGGAATAATAATAATTGCATGAGTTATTTTAAAAAGGCTATTGTGAGGTAAGTTAATTGTAACCCTAAAATATGATACAAATGTGAATTATTATTATTAAATTCCCATTGTTGTTCTAAGAGAGGGCAATTCCCATCTTATTTGCTATGGCACATTAAGCAGTTTCCCCCCCAAACTCATCTTTTTCTTTGTGACTTTGAAATATCAAGAGTCCACCAATTTTACCTACCTGAGCAACCGCAGAAACTCACCAATTAATATCACCTTCCATCTTTTAATATTCCCTTCCCCAAGTATCTGATTATTTATTGCAAACATTGCTACATTACTCTCAGTCTCTCAGTAAGCAGATTTCTTTGATATTCCAAATCACAAAACAACCTAATATTAGCAACTAATCATATATACGAAGAGATAAATATATACATACATACATACATATATCAATGAAAATAAAAATTCTTGAAGGGAGAGAATGTTCTTTTGACCTTATGGTAGATACACTGGAGTATTTGATCCCTTCCAGCAATATATCTCTTTCATAGTGTTGGCACTGTGACCAATTTTTTGTGCTTTTTCCATGTGTAAAAATTCCTGATGATCACAGAACACACCTAAGGGAAATGGCTAAGATGAAATTGTTCAGCAAGATCAGTCAAAGCTGTATCTGTAATTCATTTTGAACTTCTCTCCTCCTTTATCATGGGAGCTCCATCTGCATCTTTGCTTTTGTGTGGAGCTTGTCCAAATTTTTCTTCTTCACTTCTTTATACTAAGTTCCTTGTCCCTGATTCCCTCCTGTTTGTCAGTAGGGGCTAGTTATATGACTGAGAAAAGTCAGGGATTAAGATATATCACTCACTAAATCAGTTTGTAGTGCACAGGGTGAGCGCCATGTTCTGTGGCAGCATTTTTTTTTTATATTCTTCGTGGATTTACATGTCCTAGGTACACCTCCTTAAATGGATCTCACATAGGACTGTATTTCTAGAACATCTCTGCACTGGAAGTAATGGAAGGGCCATCAGAAATCAAAAAACCAACTCCACCATTTTCTAGATGAAGAAACTGTGACTTAGAAATTTTTAATTCTTTGCCCATAGTTACATAGACACCACTTTAAAAGAACCAAGTTTTAAATTCAGGCTCTTGAGCTCCAAATCTTTCTCTCTTTCTACTCCTTATTTGATATTAATTATATATGCCTAGATCCACTTTAATAACTGACTTCCTTCCTTTTTATTTTTTTTCAATAAGGAGACTGAAAAATAAAATTCTAATCCAGAATAGATATTATTCCGAGTCTGCTAGATGTCTACTGGAAGGCATTGTCAGTCTACTTCTGGAAACAATGAAGGAGAATTGTCCTTTCCTTTTCAAAGTAGATGGAAATATTCTGGTCCTATTGTGTTCCTACCTTCCCTAACATGTTAAACAAGATTACCTCCAGGGCAGCTAGGCGGTACACTGGATAGAGTATTGGTCTTGGATTGAGGAGGACTAGAGTTTGAATTTGGCGTCAGACACTTGCCACTTACTAGCTGTGTGACCTTGGGCAAGTCCCAAGGTCTGATTGCCCCCCATCCAAGACTGTCTCCAATCATCCTGATTCATATCTGGCCATTAGACCCAAATGACTGGAGGAGAAAGTGAGGCTAGTGACTGATCACAGCCCCCTCTCACTCAAATCAAATTTATGTGCTTGTTATGGTATCACTTTCCTAATATATTGGTCTTCTTTGAAAATGAAGGACAAACATTATTATTAGACAAGGTTACTTCCCAGATAAGATAGAAGAACACTCAAAGTACCCCTTCTGCAAGTGGATCCAGTAACAGCAGTAGCTGAGTCTGGAAAGGACCAAACTGCTTCACCTGGGTGCAAGAGTAAATACATCCAGTAGCTAAGATAACACATATAGCAACCAAGAGTGCAAGTTAGTTGATTGGCTATATTATAACCAGTAGTAAACGTGGTAACAAGAATATTGTTTGGCACCAGTGATGAAAGATGAAAGATACTAATATATATGATCCAAGTTTGATGTTTCTTATGGAAAAACCCCTTTTAAATACTATTTGGCAAGAATCTGGTATTACACATAGAAAAACAAAATACCCCTGTTCTCAAGGAAGTCACATTCTAAATAGGGGAGGTAACACATATAGAAAGGTAGACTTACAAGGCAGATGGAAACCAAAACAAAAGAATGACATAATGGAGTGGTCTTAACAGAATAACAGCAAGTCAACATTGTAACACAATGAATGGCTAGGAAAATGACTTATCTCTGTAAATAGAACCATTTTGCTGGAAGGATTGAAGTTAGTAAATACTTTATCATCCAAAGTTATGTTTATCTACTGGGAAGGGTGTGTGATGTTCCCAAAGACCAGATATGAGAAGAACTCTTGGTTATGTACAACAAGGGTAGGGATTATAGAGGTAAACACTGAAGGGGCAGCTAGATGACAGTGGATAGAGAACACTAGCCCTGGAGTCAGAAGGACCTGAGTTCAAATCAGACCTCAGACATGTAATAATGACTTAGCTGTGTGACCTTGGGCAAGTCACTTAATTCCATTACCTTGCCAAAAAAAAAAGATAAACATTCATTCAGAAAAGGACACTATGGAGTCTGAGATGAAGGAGGGGACTGGATCCAGTGAATTCTCCAAGTTACCTGGTCCAGCTGGGTGGTCCATTAAGGCAACTCAGAAGAATAATATGATTTGAAAATATTTTAGAAACATATGTAATAAGGAGACCATGTTATCTTACATCTCCAGCTTTTAGAACAAACTCACTAGGTTGTTTTTGGGGAAAAAAACTAACAAAATTTTAGAAAAGCAACAAAACTATAGAGCCAAAGGTAAAACCATGCTGCCAAGTCATAAAGCTGCTTCCCCCTTCATGGATCTTTTTTTCCCTTTTGTTTATACATCTGTCTCCTTATTGTGGACTTTGGGAACTGTGCAGAATGCTGATGAGGAATCCTTTTATTCTGATAATGAGTGAAGATGTAAGAATGTTCAGCAAAAGAAAGAAACAACAAATTTTAATTTTTAAAGCAAAAGTGATGGGTCCATAATTTGACTTTTATTTCTAAAAGAATAAATGATGCATGCTTTGTTATTATATTTCAGGTATGATCTGCTTATTCTCTAAGTCTTTTCCTTATTCTCATTATTTAGAAATCTTGAACTATCACTGGCAATTGTGGTGCAATGTTTGAAATTCCATGTTTGTGAGTGACATGTCCTTAGTGAAAGCCAAGTATAAGAGAAAAATCTGTTCTTAAAGGTCACAGTCTACAAGTTTAGCATCTGGATTTCATATTGCCACATATAAGGTCACTCTCCTTTTCAAGGTTAAATACCCCAGTTCTCATAAAGTCATATACACACATACATTCACAAATACATACTTATATTTACATAAACATATATATACATATCTGCCTATATATATGCAAATATAAGAAATGAATATATTTCTTATGAAGCAGACATACATTTTATTATTATAACTCTGATAATATTACTATATATTTTTACTTTCTTTTTTTATATATAATATATAATAACATTTAGATTTCTTTTTTACAGGTAGTTGGATGGTGAAGTAGATAGAGTGCTGGATCTGCAGATAGGAAGACCTGAGCTCATCTAGTCTTAAACAGTTACTCGACATGTGACACTAGGAAAGTCACTTTATCTCTGATTACTCGACATGTGACACTAGGAAAGTCACTTTATCTCTGATTGTCTCAGTTTTTTATCTGTAAAATGGGGATAATAGCAATACCTAAGTCTCAAGATTGTGATTATCAGCAACCAGTGACTGGGAGATACTGAGCAGTATATAAATAGTTTTTGTTGTTGTTAGTGAATAGATAAAAAAAAAAGAAATTCTTCATGAATTTAGCATGCTGTCATTTCATTACTTGGGTTTTTGTAGTTGCTCTCTTACTTGCATCATCCTATTTATCTGTACCATGAACATGCAAAGACAAGTCAGCCTAGGGAATTGGAGTGGAATTTCCTTAGAACATACAAACAAACTCAAAAAGTTTCACTTTAGTTCTCATAGTATATGTCTTTGATTGAATTGGCAAGTAGTGTCTTTTCCATACATCTTTTATTGCCCAATGGTCACACAAAATGTGTGAGAGAGAAACCTCAGGGAAAAACCAGTCCTATAGTAATAATAGTTTAGATTTATATAGAATTGTAACATTCACAAAGCACTTTACAGTCATTGTCTCATTTGAGTTCTCCTATACATAATTCTGTGAGATAGGGATTACAGAAATCATTATGCCCATTTTACAAATGAAAAAATGGAAGCTCAGAGAAGTTTAGTGACTTACCCATGATCACAAAGCAATTAAGTGTCAGAAGCAGAATTTGAACTTGTCTTCCTGATTCCAATGCAAAGTGGTTTCTCAATCCATAAAAAGCACAAATTGCCTTTACAACTTTCCTGACATACTCATCTGAAGTTTCATCTCCATCCTCAAATCTCCAGGTTTGTGAACAATTTTATTCATGGTCAGGAGGTATGTAAAGATCCCTAATTTATTCATAGTCAGTGAGTCTGTAAATAAGGAAGAATTAAGTACTTACTTTGTGCTTGTCCCTGGTTTGTCACATGGTTCAGCACTGGTTTAGTCTGATTCAAGAATCCCCTTACAACTGATCCAATCGGATATAAAGCAGTCATTCATTCGTAATTTGTCTATTATTTCTTCTGCCAAGGAGAATAATCTTTAGACTCTAAAGGATAGCAAAAGGGTAATTAATATGCAGTTGAGATACAATATGTCTCCATGAAGACAAAATTTGGTCATATTTACTTGATTTGTCAATCAATCAATTAAATGTATTTAATTATCTATTAAATATCCATAAATATAAATGTATTAGGTACTAGGAATATAAGTATAAAGGAGACAATTCTTACTCACAAGGAGCTTACATTCTAATTTAATAGATAAGTAGCATAGAGGATAGAGTACTGGCTTTTGAGTCAGCATTCAAGATCTGTGTTCAAATTCAGCTCTGAACACTTGTGTGACCCTAAGCAAGTCACAACTGCTGTTTCAGTTTTCTCAAAATGGGGATAATGACACCCCATCTACCTCTCAGGATTGTTGTGAGGATCTAAGGAAGCAGTATTTGTAAAATACATCTCATAATTTCTGGCACATAGTAGGAAATATATAAATGTCTATCTTCTACCTATGCTGCATTGTTTGAACTCTTTTTGAAAGCATTTGATAATTCTCCTATGCTATTCCTCTCTAAAAGAGAGATGTCTACATGTTGACAGTACAACTGGCTGCAATCTGGTTGAATGGCCAAATCTAAATATCAGTCATTAATGATTTGACATCAGCTTTCACAGAAGTTTGGTGGAATGTCCCAGGGAGCTATATCTGGTTTTATATAATCTAACACGTTAATCAAAGACTGCTATGAATGCATAGATAGCATCATTATCAATTTTGTTGATGACACAAAGCCATGATAGGATCAGGATTCAAAATAATATTCAGACATTTCTTCTCAAGAATTAAAATTAATATGGACAAATGTGCTGACTTATCTGGGGAGATGAGATTGGATAGCAGTTAGCTGGAAAAAAAGACTTGAGGATTATAATAAAAAATAGAAAGATCATTGATATCATTAAGCACCCCACCCTGTCTCCCCCTCCTCTGACAGGAATGCTAAACAAAGACTACTTTTTTTTAAGATAAGTATGCATAATCAAGGTAGAAATTTAGAAGCTAATGATTCTACTTGTTTCTTTTAGCTCTTTTGTTCTTGCCTAAAGTAATTTAAGTGGAGAGGGACTGAAAATTAGGGATTTGACAGGGGCTAAAAGGAATTCTGTGACCACAAGTCATTTCATTAATTGAGGTCAAAAAGCAGTAAGTACAACAGAAAGTAGGTCAAAAGAACCAACTTAATCCTAGACTGAACACTTCTGGTACTTTCTAGCTGTTTGCTTCCTGGCCACTATCTTGGTCATAGCTTAAGATGAGCTTTTGGATTTCCCTTCAGGGGAGAGATTTGCTAGTCAAGATAACACAGCAGATGGTAGCAGAAAGCAGCCAAAGAAACACAGTAAGAAGAGCTGGTGAAAACAAACCAATAGGGTGACACAGTGTAGAGTAGAGATGCAACACTCACTTGAGGGTATAAACTCTACAGCCATCACAGATGCTGATCTCTACTGACCAGCCTTTTACACAATAGATAAAAACAGAGGTTTGCATGGTGATATCATCAGAGGACAATAACAGCTCTTCAGTTTAAGAGTTAGGAGCCAACTTGTTTTATTTCCTTGTTATCTCCTCCATTAAATTTTGATCTTGGGAGCAGAGACTGTCTTTTGCCTCCACACATCCCTAGAATTTAACAAACTCCCCATTTGGAGTTTCATGACAAAGATACTGGAGTGGGTTTCCATCCTTTTTCAGTTCATTTTACAGATGAGGAAACTGAGGCAAACAAAGTTAAATAACTTGCCTAGGCTCATATAATTAGGAAGTGTCTAGGGACAGGTTGGAACTCATGAAAATGAATCTTTCTGACTTCAAAACTGATATGCTAATTCACTGTACCACCTAACTGCTCTAGAATATCGCAGGTGCTTAATAAATGCATATTGATTGACTGACAACGTATACATGTATATTTTACGTGCATAGTCCTAGATCACCTGGTTTCCCCCAATGACTATGCCTTTTCTTCTTACTTATCTTTTCTGGCCATATGTGTTCCCTACTTATGTTTTTTTCTATGAATTTTCCCTGATCAAATATATTCTCTGTGTTTACGTATTCCCTTCCTTACTCCACTCACATTAATATAAGAGATTCTGTCCTTGCAGATTTGGAAAGTAGATTGGGTAAGCATATTATCTTGTTACTTAATTTATTATGTTGTTTGAGAACAAATTCCTATTTCTTTGAACTAGTGTGTTTTCTTCCAGGTCATTGAATAATAATAAACAAAGCTGAAACTCAAAAAATATGGTTTTCAATGGTTGCTGAGTCCTTAAAGTCCTTCAAAGTGGGGACACCTTTCTGGAGATTCAATAGAGGATAATTTGGAAGAGGTGGAGCTAAGAAATAGTAGTAGTAGTAGAAGGTGACATGGCAGCCTAAAGCACTATTGGGAATTTAGGCTCTATAATTCTGTTTACTTCTGAATATCACATATTAGGAAAAACATTAATAAGCATGCCATAATCTGGTTAGTCTTGAGATTCTGCCACATAAGAATATGGTGTAAGAAGATTCCTGATTGTCCACATATTTTTTCTCATAAGTATTATAGTTGAAGGAATTGATTTGAGGTTCCTTCTCATTAGAGATTTCCAAGCAGAGTCTATAAGCTCACTTGCAGATCACTACCCATCTCACTACCCAGCAAGTGAGTAAACCTATGTGGCAGAATCTCAAGACTAACCAGAGAATCTTATTCAGGTAATGTTTATATAGTATATGGCCTCAGATATCATCTAACTCTACTATCTCAAAGTGATTTCAGGATGCTGCAGACACCATTTCAACCCTAAAAGGGAAGTTATAGGGATAATGTTTCAAGTCCCTTCCAACTTTGATTCATTATTCTCAGATGATGAACTATTAGTTCTAAAGGTATTCAAAGAAGGAAGACAAAATTATGAGTTGGAGTAATTACAGCAGGTTTCCTAAAATGATAAAATTTGAGTATAAATAAAATTTGAAGTAGTATGGCCAAGTGATCAATTTACCTCCATACAGGCACTTCAATCTGAATGGAAACATGCTATACACAAAGTAAATCTGGCATATTTTAGCATTTTCTAGTGGACAGCCATAGTTTTTCTTTAGAAATATTAATGTTACAATTTCACTTTAAAAGTTGAAGTCTATGAAAAAACAATCATTTTTATACATAATATTTTTATAATATGCTTTAGAGATGTATGAAAAATCAAATTATTTGTCAATAAGGGGGAAAAACTGCTTTTTTTTTGGCTTATGCAAGGTAGTGGTATTAGGTGACTTGCCCAATGTCACACAGCTAGGTGCTCAGGTCCTCCTGACTCCACGATTGGTTCTCTATCCACTGTACCACATGGTTGGCCCCCCATTAAAATTAAGCAAATGAAAAATCTGTTTCATAGAATATTGAATATATTTTTTTAATACACAGAAAATTTTATTTGGTTAAACTTGTAACTGAGTAGGGCACAACTTATCAACTGCAAATGAATAGAATTAAGATTTTCAACATAAGATTAAAAATGAAAAGATTTTATGTTGAAATTTCATTTGTTTTTTTTTTTCAATTATGCTATGGTAGATTTTCAGCATTCATTTATTTGCAAATTTATGAGTTACACATTTTTCTAACACCTTCCCTTCTCTTCCCCTTCCCCAGTGAACAGTCTGGTAAAAGTTGTACATGTACATTTCTGTTTAACATATTTACATATTAATCATTTTGTCTAAGAGTAATTAGAACAAAGAGGAAAAAATAAAATCATGATAGAGGAAGGAAAAGCATAAGAGAAGCTTTAAAATCATGATCATAGTATGCATTCATATTTCATGCTTTTTCCTCTGGGTTTGAATGGCATTGTTCCATAGCAGTTCTCTCAGGGTTTTCCTTAATCTCTGAATTACTGAAAGGAGCTGCTTCTATCATCTCACAATGTTGTTGTTAATTTCAAATGAAATTTCAATAAATCCTTACATATTGGGCAAGGGGTTGTGGAACATAATTTGCTTTTTTAAATTTTTTCAACTTGGTTCTCTTGGATAATTACCAAAATTCAGTTCTTGTATCTACTTGTTCAGGATTCCAGTGACTGTGTAAATCAATGTGTTGCACTGAGTCTTTAGAGAAATTCAAAACAATGCTCTTTTATAGAACATTTTACTAATGATCTTCCCTAATTTTGAACTTCAAAGATATGGAATACTAAACAGAGTCAATACTAAGCATGCTTCCTTGGACTTGATCTGGATTAATTTTTTTGTTACTTTGATCTATATAATGATCTTCCGGAAGTGGACTGTGATTAATTTTATTATTGCTATTATTTTTCTTCTTATTATTATTATTGCTTAAAACAACATGTGGATAAAGGTGAAATTATGCCTAATAGTAGCTAACAAAAAAAAATCTAGCATTTACATAGATCTTTAAGACTTGCAAAACACTTGAAAATATCTCATTTGATGTAGATGATATTATGCACATTTAATAGAAAAGGAAGCTGAGGCAGAGGTGAAATGACTTGCCCAGAGTCACACAACTGATATCTGAGGCTATATTTTAATTTATATTTTCTTGAATCTCGATCTGGCGATCTGTCTACTCTGTATTCAACAGAATAACCTCCTTCTCATTTTATAGGAGGGGAATGGGGGCTGAGCTTATGATTTCTGTCATTAAAAAATTATGATGTGAAGACTTTTTTCTATCAGTCTAAATTGACAAATCATATAGAATTTATAGCATTAGAGGGTTAAGTGACCTACCCATTACCATTTAGCTAGTACAGATCAGAGTAAGACCTAAATCTTGATAGTCTTAATTCAAAGTACCTACCTCCACACTTCAAGACAATTTCTACTGTTTTGGATAAAATATTCATACATATATATATATATCTTCTCTCCTTTGGGGTTGAGAGACAACAGAATTTGTAGAATAAACATTGATGAATAACTATTTTGATTTCTGCTGCCTTTTTTAACATTCTATAAATTATATTAAAAAAACTATTGTAATTCTAGAAGGAATAGATTTAGAAATAAAAGATTCTGATTCTTAGAGGTTTTTTACTCTTGGAAAAAAAAGTTGTTTTTTAGTGGTTTTTTTTTGTTTCTCTAAATGAAAGATACCAGATGTTCGTCTGTTACCATTAAAGGCTATTTTAATTGACAGTTGTAGTCTATGAGTAATTTTAAATTGCAACCAGGCTGTCACTTTTGCTTATGCTGACTTGCAAAGAGGTTTAATGCCTCCCCTACTGTGCTACAGGATATCCCTCTACATGGAGCTCTTTGATCACTTCAATTTATAACACTCAGATGAGGTTTAAATAGTCTGCAGAAATGCAATGAAAGTGATTCAGGATAGGTGTGTGGTATTTTAAAAGCAGCCTAAGATCCCAAAATGAGACTCATTAAGAGAGAATATATATACATTAAGTAAATGCACCCTTGGTAACTGAGACCCTGTCAATATGGCTCGACTGAATCAACCATACTGCCATCATCACAGCCAATCATCACCAAGCAATTGATAAGCTCACCATACAGTCAATCTAAGATGGTCATTAGGGTGACTGAAAGAGCCATATGGGTGGGTTTGCAGTCAATCTGCTTACTCTGTTTATCTTGATGATTATGTTTGTCAGCAACAGACTGGAATGCAGAGTAATCACATCCAGACTTAGCACAGAAGAAGAACAATAGGCAACAATTGTTGACACCTGGTGATGAACATCTGTGGGGAATTCTGCTTGAGGGTACATGGATAGGGGTAGTGATGGTCATCAGAAGGGGTTTAAGACAACCTTCAACAACCAGACACTGATAGTGATTTTGATAGAGGTCAGAAGCTATTTAACAGAAACAAGCGATTAACCTTTTCTGAATGGTAGAACATGAAATCAAGAAGTGACCTTGACTTCACCTTTTCATATTGTCCACAGTGATAATAAGGATACTGTTTTCCTCATTTTCAGATCCAAGTTTATTTTGCTATTTTGGAGAGTTGGTAAGTTTCACTGTACATCTAAGAGTGGATCCAAGATCTGCATGTTGAGGGGAAAGTGAATTCTTCAAGTCCCCACAGTTGTTTCTATCTAGGACGATAGGGACACCACAGTGGCTTCTGAAATTATTTTAATGTTGGAATTTGGAAGAATGGCCACTGGACTCATTGACTGACCACAAGTTTTATTTATCCTTGAGAAAATGTGGCTTTCCTTTCATTTTGAGGTAATTTACTTGCAGAAATAGTCTTATTAGACATATTGAATGGGGGAATGTGCAAGGAAGGTGGCATTGATGGGTATGGTTAAGAAGAAAAAGATGCTTTTGTATGGGAAGGAAAGTAAAACAGTTAATATTTAACGATTACACAGATTGCCATATATATATAATATATATATATATATATACAAATTAATAATCATCATGATAACAGTAATAGTAATAAAATACATGAAGAGAAAAAAGTCAGTGGCAGTAGAGAACAAAATTATCTGCTGAGAAAACCTTATGATATGGTGGGAATAGGGAAAAATTGCAACCATTGCCTTATCGTTTTTTGAATTCCCAGATGTACATCAAAGGAACAAAACTACAGATGACTGAATCACACAGGTTTCACAGTAATGAAATATGTTTACCAAGAAATATCATCTTGAGAAACTTATTTTAACTGGTGATTGAAAAAGAAAAGTCCTCTTTGTGGGATGCCAAGATGAAAAGGGCAGCACTGTAAATGGGAAGTGTGATTTAGTGCTGAAGGACTTAGGTACAGAAATTCCATTATAAAACAATGGGAGCTGTGTGCTTAACTCCCTGAAAGCTTTTTTCTGAAATGCAAGGCTCATTATCTCTCTTTGTAGTAGAGGTCGGTTGGGCCTACAGACTGAGCTATCAAACTACAAATCAGTACCATTCAATTATGAAAGCAAAGGAAGTTAGAACAGCAAGGGTCCCCTAGTGCAACCCCTTCATTCTGCAGATAAGGAAACTGAGGCCTAGAGAGCTTAAGGGATTTGTCTAAGGTTTCCCAGTCAATAAACACCATGGTTGGGATTTAAAATCCTGTCTTTTCATCCCAAATTCAGAACTGCTCTTTCAATAAAAAAGATGTCACTTCTCTGTTAAATCTGACAGCCCTCTCCTGAGTCTAAATAAGTTGACTCCCGATGAGTTTATTCCATGACCCATACGAGTTAAAACTACCTAAGCCAATCATTGTATTACTAGAGCTAGAAAACTGTATTTGAGTAAGTTAAAAGAGCAAGGTAGTGCCTAGCTTCAATAAAAGAAAACTGGAGATGCTATAGAAATGGTTTGAAAAAGACATAGGCTCCCAAGTAAAGGAAATAAAATACCTATAATAATGACCAATGGCAACTGCAGAAAGCTCATTCTTAAGAGGTCAGACAAAATGGATCAGTACAGATTTTGCAAGGAAGAGATAGAAATTGTATAATAGCATGCCAGTTGCACAAATTGAGAAGCTATCAAATATACAAAAAAGCACAATCAAACAGCCAGAATAATACACCAGGCTCTTATTCTTCATAAACTATTGAGACAAATCCATATAGTGCAAATACAAATCTCAAAAGAATTCCACTGATAGTATAAGTTGGGTTTGTCGGGTTAGGCTCAGTGAAGACAAAATTTTAGGCCTTTCCAAGGACTGTGTGTGTGTGTGTGTGTGTGTGTGTGTGTGTATCTGAAACAATAGTATTTTATTGATAAAAATAATTGCCTATTATTATCTCAACATAACACTGACCCACAAAAGTTTATGAATCTTTGAAAAATTCTCAAAATAACTTGACCTCATGGATGGAGATAAAAACCATGTGAAAATGGCTTCATATTCAATCCTCTTTTGGATGGCTCTTTTATTATTGAAGTTTGTGCTTATTGATTGCTAAGTCCAATATTTAACCAAAGAAAGTTTAAAAAAAACACACATGCATATGAAAACAGAAAGAACATATTATTCTAGTCTAACTACTGCTACAATCTGTCCCAAAGATGGTTTCATTAAGGATACAGATGAATTTATATACCGATATTTTCGTTCAATTATAAAAACTTTATTTTACCCAGGTGAGAAAGTGGACAAACAGGCTTAAGGAACTTGCCCAGGGTCACACAACTAGTAAGAGTCTGATGTGAGATTTGAACTCAATAGGATGAGTTTTCCTGAATCTAGGCCAAATACAACTAACAGCTAAACACTTAAAAGCAAAGGATTCTAGCATAGCAACAATTTCTATCTGATTTCCATCTTCCAAAGAAGACAAGAATGAAATTTTATAAAGTATAAGAGATAGCAAGGTTACAAAATAAGATAACATTTTCATTTTTTCTAAATTGAAGGTAATAAATAGTCTTTGGTCTTTGTTCAAACTCTACAATTCTTTCTCTGGATACAGATGGTATTCTCCATTGCAGATAGCCCAAAATTGTCCCTGGTTGTTGTACTGATGGAATGAGCAAGTCCATCAAGGTTGGTTATCACCCCCATGTTGCTGTTAGGGTGTACAGTGTTTTTTTCTTGCTCTGTTCATCTCAATTAGCAACAGTTCATGCAAATCCTTCCATGCTTATATATATTCACCAATTGAAGGACATTCACTTAATTTCCAATTCTTTGCCACCACAAACAGGGCTGCTAGGAATATTTTTGTACAAGTGATGTTTTTACTTTTTCATAAAATCTTCAGGGTACAGACCCAGTAGTGGCATTGGTGGATCAACGAGTATGCACATTTACCAGCTGTGTGACCTTGGATAAGTCACTTAACCCTGGTTGTCTCCATCCAAGGTCATCTCCAATTGTTCTGATACATATCTGACCACTGGCCCCAGATGGCTCCAGAGGTGAAAGTGAGACTAGAGACTTTGCACAGCAGCCCCTCACTCAAATCCAACTCCCTTGTTTATCATGGAATTGCCTCCTTGATATCATGGTCTTTTTTTTAAGAATAAAGGATAAGCCTCCTCATCATCAACTAGAATGTTAACTTTTGAACTGCAGATAGTTTCATTCTAGTATTCATATCCCCAACTTGGAATATATCATCTACTTAATAAATGCTTGTTTCCTGACCTCACCACATGGAAATAAAATTAGGATTATTTTATTTGGCATTGGAAAATAGCTCTAAGTATAAGAAAATGCAGAGATTTCAGGTCAAACAGAGGAAGAATTTCTTAATGACTGAAGACTTTTAAAAATGGAGTGGACTCACTCAGGAAGTAAAAAATTTTCAAAATTGCCAAAAGAATGACCACCCATTGGGGACATAGTAATGAAGTTTCTGTTTATATCCAGGTTTCTGAATTTCATTGCTTTAATATTTTATTGTTCTACAAGTCTATTGTGAGTATTTTTTTGAGTAAAAGCAAGCTCAAAAAAGTCAAGGGCACACCCAAAGGGCAAGAAAAATGGCATACCCTTTGATCCAGCAATACCGGTACTGAGGTCAATTTGAATTTAGGTCCTCCTGACTCCAGGGCTGCTTCTCTATCCATAGTGCTACCTGATTGTCCCTTTCTAATGAGAAAGACAACACGATATATAAGCATATAGAGAATAAAAAATATACTAAATTTAAAATAAGACATATTTAAATTCCAGTTCTATTCTTCATAACCTCTGTGACTTTAGACAGCTTACAACCTCACCGAAGTTTAGTTTCCTATAGCAAAATACATTTCCTATCTCAAAAGATTAATCAAGAGAAAAGCATTTTATAAACTTTTTTGTTCAGAAGTTTTTCAGTTGTTTTTGACTCTTTGTAATTCTATTTGGAGTTCTCTTGAGAAAGAGAATTTGGTAACTTTTCAAAATGGTTTGCCATATCCTTCTCCAGTTCATTTTAAACGTGAGGAAACTGAGAGAAACAGGATTAAGGGACTTGCCCAGAGTAACCCAGCTAGAAAGAGTCTGATGTGGGATTTGAACTCAGGAGGAGGAGTTGTTCCAAATCTAGACCAACTATTCTATTCCCTGTGCCACCTAGCTGCCTAAAACTTAGGTATTATACAAATGAAAAGTTTGTTACATAATTTACATTTAAATAGTACTTTAAGTTTTCAAGATACCTTAAAACAACTTATCTGAACTTTACAAGAGCTCTATGAGTAGATGCTACAATGATTTGGGGTTGGAATTTTGGTGTGAAAGATTTGAGGGGAATGGGAATAAGGAAGTGGTTGATAAGGCTATATAATGGGGTTTTGAAGATGACCTATAAAGAAGTTCAAAATCATTGGGATGTAATGGGTATGATGAGAAAGTTCATTATAGAGTAAAGGGTGCCAATCTTCCCAACAGAAGTTGGAAATCAGTGTGGAGTCAAATTCACACAAGATGGAATGGATTTTATCAGATGATAAAATAAAAAAAATGCTGTCCTTCATTACTTTTCTTCCCTCCTTAAACAGGAAAAATGGAGATGGAAGAAATGAAGCACTAGGTCATCAAAAACTCTTGGTCCCTCTTCTCCCCTGAGCAGGTTGGATGAATTTGTAAATCATTATCATTAATTTTTCTTAATGTGGGAGCTATATTTACATAGGGCACTGGATCTGCTAGGGATAGGTTAGCTTCCCAGACCAGAACAAGTCTGGTGATTCCCTAGACCACTTTGCAACCAAGGGGCTTTTCATTATGATCTGACCAGGTCTGAAGCAAATCTTAGAAACCTCATTAGGGGAATAGAAATAAGAATTAATATTCAGCTTTCCCTTTACATTTGTTCAAAGGGATCTTGTCTGCAGAACTCTGTGGGCTCTGTATCTCTGGATGTGGTCCAATGCAATCATCTTATCCTTGGCCCCCTGGACAGGCTGTCTTAGGTTCTGACATATCATGCTGAGACCACTTAGTTAGAAGGCAGACCTGATGTAACACCTGCAACATGACATGGCAGCCAGAAAAGCAGAGCTCGACTTGTCTTAGAACTGCAGATAAAGACGTAGGGTCAGTGTAGGAATATTGTCAGAAAACGACCTGGCTAATGCAAGTTCCTGGCCAAGTCCAATTCACAAGTGTAAGGCTGTCTTCTGATTACCACAGTGAAAAGAACCAGATAAAGTTGTTTTTCAAGATTAAAATCCTCCTCATGCTAAGTAAGGTCTTTTTATATACACCACACACCACACACATGTGCATGTACACATACACACATACACACACACACACAAGAGGTCCTCAAAGGCTGTCTAAACCGATCC
This sequence comes from Macrotis lagotis, assembly GCF_037893015.1. Classification (NCBI taxonomy): domain Eukaryota; kingdom Metazoa; phylum Chordata; class Mammalia; order Peramelemorphia; family Peramelidae; genus Macrotis; species Macrotis lagotis. Next base: position 77,616,269 of record NC_133658.1, on the reverse strand, counting down.
TACCCTGACAAACCTAACTCATATCATCAGTGAAATTCTAATTCCACAATTTCAAAAACAAAATATAAAATATGACACATTTTGAATAGTTTCTGACTTGTATTCAGGAAGCTGGGGTTCTAATACTGCCTCATACTCTTTCTAACTTAGCTGTGCAACCCTTTAAAATTATACACTTCTCTGAGCCTCAGTGACTTACTATTTCACAGGACCAATATGAGAATGAAATCAAATGATAGTTGAGAAAGGCTTGGCAAACTTTAAAGCATAATAAATGTTATTAATGTTATAAATAAAATTATTTTTCTTCATTTAAAGATATGATTTCTCTCTCATCATATTCAATTTTGATCAATGTATACCATGGAAACAATGTAAAGACTAACAGACTGCCTTCTGTGGGGACTGGGGGGAGGGAAGCAAGAATAGGGGAAAAATTGTAAAACTCAAAATAAATAAAATATTTCTTCAAAAAAAATAAAAAAGTCAAGGGCAATGATAGTTTTTGGGTAGTCTCTACATGAAATCCAATGTCCTGAACAAAAAAATGAAAAATACTCCCAGTCACCAAGATGTTGTACAGAGTATAGGGCCACTATTCTTGAATCCTGGTAAAGTCAGTTGTAAGGAGGGAAGAAACATGGAGGAATAGAAGATTGAGAGAAAAGAGACAGAGAGTGACAGAGACAGACAGACATACAGAGAGGCAGAGTGGAGGCAGATGGAGACAAAGGAAGACAGATAGAGAGAAAAAGGCAGACAGAAGACACAGAAAGACAAACACAGAAGACACAGAGAAACAGTGACAGAGACAGAGACAAAGACAGAGAGATGATATCAACCAGAAATCAAAGATTCATTTCAAAGAATGAAAATGTTCATTCATTTCAAAAACAATTGCTGTTGTTCATGATGACCCTGACAGAGTGGAGGATCCCCTAATAAGCTCTGAATTATTAAGTAAAGATTGCTATTCTATATAGGTTTGGAATTTAGTGTGGGTTAGATTAATTTAGTTCAGTGTGTCTGTTGGGTTAGATTCTCTTACATAAGTTGAGATTTCTGAATATCATATTGTTATTAGTATCAAGTTCTTATTATCAATTTATTTAAATAAAAGTAATTTAAATAAAAGTAATTAAATTAAAAAAAAATATGAGCCACTAATGCTTTTTAAAGTGTTTACTTTTCCCCCACAGCCAATTTGTTCAAATTAAGGAGCTCACTGAATGGAAGCTTTCAGAAAAATTGATCAAAATTTACAATTAGAGTATTGAAAGAAAATCATGCTAATGGACATTTATGACTTTCTGAATTTTTGGAAAAAAAAAAACCCAGAACTTAAGAGAAATTAGACATATAACATTTAGGAAAAATACAAGGTAAATATTAAAGACCAGTTATAAAGGACTCAATAAGGTCAAATTATTTACTTCATATATGTGAAAATGTTAGTCATTCTTTTATGATTATCATTATTTGGTAGTTTGAAAGAAAAGGGTGGGGGTGGCTAGGTGGGGCAGTGGATAGAGCATGGGCCCTGGAATCAGGAGGACCTGAGTTCAAATTTGACCTCAGACACTTAATAGTTACCTAGCTGTGTGGCCTGGGGCAAGCCACTTAATCCCATTGCCTTTCAAAAACTAAAAAACTAAATAAATAAATAAAAGAAAGGGGTGCACTGAACTTTGTATGATGGGGTGATCTAAAAAAAATGAAACTGTGCCGGGAAAAATAAAAAGGAATAATTATTGCTTACAAATGAGGAAGTAAAAAAAGGAAAAATTGATACAGAGTAAGCTAGCAAAGGGGAGGGCAAAGGATACTTGATCTTTACTCTCATAGGAAACGAATCAAAGAGGGAACAGCATATATATCACCATACATAGATATATACATCTATACACATATACATATATACATGGAAGGGTATAAAAGCTTCTAAATTCACAAAAATAAAGGGCAAGAGGATAGGACTGGGGAGATGATGAGGGAGGGATTCTTAGGGAGGTGGGTAGTTAAGGAATAGAGGGCAAGGTAGAAGGAAGCAGTAAAGCGAGAAGAGAGATATGGTGAATCGGATGAGGACAGTGAGAAAAGAAGGGAGAAAACATCTAAGCAGTTGGAGCTTAGAAGTTGATGGAATAAATTTACTAAAACTGAAATGGATAGCATATTAAAAATTTGAATTCAATAATATGTTGCTTTCAAGAAACTATAAAAATGAGAGATACATACAAAGGTAAAGATATATTTTAATATGTAATAAGGGTAGTAATTATGAACTTAGACAAAATTGAAGTTAAAATAGATTTAATCAAAATTGAAAAACATAGAAAATACTATCTCAACAATATTATTTGATATTGTTTTAGACTATTTAAAATTACTGTCCAGTATAAAACGTTTGAATATATAGTTTTCAAAAAAGATACAGGAACTATGTGTGAAAATAAACACAAAACACTTTTTATTGCAAATGAAATCAAATTTAAATAATTGAATTAATATTTATTGTTCACGGGCAGATAAAGTCAATATGACTTTTAAAAAAATGACAATTTCAATTAACTAATCAGTTAATTCAAAGTAATTCCAATTAAATTGCTTAAAAAATCTTACTGAGTTTGGAAAAATAATAGCAAAGTTTATTTGGAAGAACCAAAGATCAGAATCATCAAAGAAATCAGTGGGAAAAGATGCAAAGGAAGTAGATTCAGCAGGATCAAACCTTAAACTATATTATGAAATTAATGCATTTTTCAAAGAATTATTTAAAAATTTTTTTATTTATTTTATGCAATGGGGTGAAGTGTCTTGCCCAAGGTCACATAGCTAGGCAATTATTAAATGTTTGAAACTGGATTTAAACTCAGGTTCTCCTGACTCTAGGACCAGTGCTCTATCTACTATCCATTGTTGATGTGTTAAAATGGATGATTTTGATTATTTTAAATTAAAAATTTTCTATATAAAGAAAATCTATATAGTCAAGAACATGTGAAACTCAGTTGGGTAGGTGGAAACCTTTGATAGATAATCTCTCAGATAGAATGTGAATGGGTTAGAATATTTTTTATTGTATAGGAAATGATGAGCTGGTTGATTTAGAAAGACATGGAAAGATTTAGATTTATGAAGAAAGATGCTTCGAGACACATGAATTAATAATCCTAGCACACTCTTGCATATATGTGTATATATACATATGAGTATGATATCTGTACATATATAAAGTCCACAGCAGAAAACAAAATAAAAAAATTAGTAAAGAAAAACTGGGTCACTTTAAAAACAATGCATAATATTTATCATATAGCTTTTCTTGAAATAAAAATTAATTTTTATATTGAATCTTTCTTATGTCTGCTGTGTCCATGGAATGTTCTTTTTTCCCCGTATTTTGTATTTGTTTAAAAGAAGAGAAAATAATCCTAATAATACATAAAGCATGATTGAAAGAATTCAAAAAATATAAATTTTCCAAAGATAGTCACAGACAAGTTTAGGAAAATTTTAGAATGTTGTTAGAATAAGGAAATTCAACTAAAATTAGCATTTATAACTTAAAAAATGGAAATGTGAATATAGCCCAATTCCTAAAATTATATCCCAAAGAGAAATTATAACTTTTGCCAAAAGTTATCTATGTTTTTTTAGTTTACAACCTTATTGAAAGATGAGAAAAGTAAGTGTTAAAAAAGAACATTCCATTAAAGATCTCACCCTCTTGTACCACTTACTTTCCTTGCCACACAGACCATGTATCAAATATCTATCTAGACTGTCATTAGAATAGAGTGGGAGTAGACTAGTCTGCTCTCAGGAGAACAGGGAGTATGGCAGTAGGTCATAGGTTGGAAAAATCCCATGAATTTGGTGACCTCTTTCACCCTAGACTTGGAAAAAGAAAGGCCATGGTAAACTGGTTGCCAAACTTAAATATCCCTAAAAGGATTTAAACAAGTAGGTCCATGTATGAGCTGATCATGCAGCATGGATATTCAGCAAGGAGTAATGATAAATTGAAAAAAAAATGAAAATTTTATGAAATGTGATTTAAAGCATAACTTATTATATACTCATTTACAAAAAAGAAGACCAGAAATTTAGGAGGTGGGATAGGTTATGAAGGACTTTGAACACCAAATAGAACATTTTGCATTTGTTCCAGAGGCAATAGAAAGCCTCTTGGAGTTTTTGAGTTGAGGGGGAAGAAAAGGAGGAAAAATTACATAATCAGAATTATGTTTTAGGAAATTCACTTTGTTAGCTAAATGACAGAAGGATTGGAATGGAGAAGACACTTAAGGTAGGCAGTTGTAACAATAGGCTACTACAATAAGCTGTGAGGTGATGAGAGCCTTTATTAGAGTAGTGGCAGATGTCAGAAGAAGGTATATTCCAGAGATCTTGTAAAGGTAGAGTTGACAGGCCTTAACAACAGTTAGAAAAGGGTGAGGTTAGAGATAGAGTCGTCTAGAATGACCCTTAATTTGAGAGTTTGAAGGACTAGGAGGACAGTGTTACTCTTAACAGAAATGGAAAAGATAGGTTAGGGGGGGGGCAAAATTTAGGGGGAAAGATGATGAATTCGGTTTGGGCCATTGTTAGAATTAGTATTTAGGAGAGAGCGATGAACAGTATTAAAGGCTACAGAGAAGTTAGGAATTAAATTTCATGTTGTATTGCCAGTAAAACTTAAGACCCTTGAGGTCCTCCCTTACTTTAGCACAATGTTAAAGTTGCATTGAATTGTCTTCAGTGTTTTGGTGTTGTTTGTTTGTTTACTTTTTAATTGAAAGATAAACTTTCTTGGTATTGTAATCTAAGAGCCAAGAATTGCAAGGGTGTGATTCTGGAATGGTGAAAAGGAAGGATGATGGTCATTTTGTTGGACCCAAGTGAGGGGAAGTTTTAGTATGAGAGATGACTTTTTTTTTCCCCCCAGAGAATTCACACATGGTTACAGAATCCTATAATAATCCACTTTAAATGTGTCTGGAGAGGAAAGGGAGAAAAGGAAGTAGGGATAGAAAGAAGACATATTAGGAACTCAGAGACACATCTTTTCTAGCAATGAGCAATTTTTTCTAAGATCAAATTAAACCCTCTACTTGATTGTTTGAGTGAGATTTCAGCCTATTACCATCTAAAGAGTTCATTCACTCTTGTATATTTTAGTCTATAGAATTTTTCATATTTTTATTTGCTATGTGAATAGATAAATGAATTGTTGCACTGTACTATTTTTGTGCAACTAGCATTTGGTTGGAAGGAAGTGAACCTGTGAATGTAAGTTTAGAATATGCTTTCCTTTTAAGAGATAAGAATCATGAAGTTTCATTATTTTGAACTTAAAAATCATTCCTGAAATATTTAGGCTGCAGATAGAAATAATTCCAAAATTCTCTCTTGTAGAAAGATGGCAATATTCCAAAGATATCTTTCCATGTTTCTAAGGGTCTGAATTATTAATGTAGATGAATTCATACAACCCATATGCACACATTTTATAAGAACAGGATATGTATACTATCCAGGGTTCTATGTTAAAAACAGTACACTTGTCCAATAATGGGGCAAAATTATTTTGGATATTCTATGACTATATCATTACTACCGTTACCCAAAAGGAAAAGATTGAGAACACAAAGGACTGTAGAAAATATGACCATATTTATCTTTCATTCTAAAACATTTCAACTTAGATGTTCTCCTTTTTAAAGTTAGTATAGGCAAAAACAAATTTTTTAAAAAATTTATCATCTCTTTTATTCTACCATGAAAGTCTCTGTTCTAATGAGACTTTAAGACAAAAAATCTAAATGGACTGCTTCTAGTTTACTTCCACGATGTGATATAATAATAAAAAATACAAGTGTCTTTACAGTCTCAAAGCCTATCTGCATGGTAGATTTTCATTCCCTTCAGTCAGTTCCATTTTAATTAAACGTCCTTTCTTTGGTTCTTCACATTCTGTGCTCGTGGCCTTGCGGACAAGCTTTTAGTCAATTAACTATTTTATTAACCCATTGATTTTTTATTTCTCCTGCAGGTGCTTACCTCCTTGTCCCTGTTAGGGATGGTTATGAGAGCTAAATAAATTGGTTTCTTTCATCTCTACAAAGCAACAATAAATAATAAGGCAGTTTGAACAAGGTTTCAGTAGGGAACCTAAACACAAATAAAAAATACCTGCCGTTTATTATGGAATGTAAAATACTAACTGCTAGAAGCCACACAGCATTTCAATAAATCATATTGTCATGCTGACCTTTATTGATATACTGTTTCCCAACTTAAAGCATAAATCCTGCTGCTTCATAAAAAGATCTTTTGTAGTATATGACCTGCAGATTCATCAGGTAACAAAATAATGATTTGCCTTCCATAGGCCTCTCTAAGTCAATAATTTAATGCACTAGTGACATCCCTTCCCACCCCTAAGTACCTGTAGTTGCTTTTTGAATTATGCAACTTACTGGTGTCCAATGAGAAAGAATATACATTCTTAAACCAAAGGAAAAGAATGATTTATGTTTACAAATGCCAGCTTTCCAAAGATCCTACAATTTCTAGAAAATAAGAGATAGCTTAATTTTATGCAGTATTGTTTTGTTACCCCCATTATAGGCTTCACTCCATTCTTCATCTTGGGGATTAAAATGTTTCTGGGCTTGAAGACAATAATCTTGCTGCAAACTTTAGCAAATCAAGGCTGAAAGGGAGATGGACTGTGTCCCCTTCCATTGAGTTAGGGCCAACCTAAGGTAGAAGAGACTCAGCAAAAAAAGTTTTTCAACTAGATATTGAGCTATTAACTCTTATCTAGTTAAGTTAACCAAACACTTAAATGACTATCTATCTATCTATCTATCTATCTATCTATCTATCTATCTACACCCCCCCACACACACACAGACACACAAAACATGTAGAAAAATACACCAGGTTCTGTTAAGTATTGCTCTAGGTAGGACAATATAATTACAAAAGAAAGTCACTGCCTTTATGGATCTTATCTTCTGTTGCCAAGCAGAACATATTTATAGATGGTAAACCTAAGGCAATAGTGTCACACTCAAAAAAAATTGGGAGCCATTAAACCCCTCATAAAGATTACTGTGGGTTGTATAATGAATTGACTATAAAATGTGATATTACCAAGTTTTTTTATATTTTTTATTTAATTTGTTTCATATCCCCAATTATACTTTAATCTTGTTCAGGCCTCACCAAAGAACATTATGGACCACATGTGTTTTTGACATTATGATCTAGGTTATTTTTGCAAAATAAATACACAATTATCAGGGGACTTAGATACTAATCCTTAAGGAAATCAGAAAAGGCCTTTTGAAGAAAGACTTGAACTGAACCATGAAAGCTGCTAGTTAGTATATCCTAAGAAGTAGAGCAGAGGAGGAAATGGTGAAAAGGCACGCTATTACTGAGACAAAGGAGCATCTCATCAAACTATCTTACCTAAGCATGGCAGCAAGAATTCAGAGTGGTATAAAGAGCAACTCACATGGATGAAATTACTGAATGTGTATGTAATGAATTACTCTTGGTCTTGGTGGCCAGGCATAATTCATTATTTGTGGTTCTCTGATAATTCATAATTTCCTGATTCACCTATTTTTCAAAGTCCTCAAAAAGTAGCTTGGACCTTAAAATGTCAAGCGTAGGGATGGAAGGCAAGAAAGTGCCAACAACCACCTTAAGATATTCAAAAGGAAGCCAATTTTTTCTTTTTTTTTTCAAGATAGCCTTTATAATATATCGGAAATCTTATATAAAAATCAGCTGAGCTGAAAAATCACATAATTGACACATTTGGCCACCAGACAATCCTATTTTAGCTCTTATTATTTCTTTTTGGACTACTAAAATAACCTCCTTTAGCACCCTCTCTGCCCCACTTGCATTTAAACTTATGGTTCAGTGTCCCAGAGGGGCAACTGCTACTTTTTTGTTTTTCTGGGTTCTATGAATAACCCTGAGAATATAGATTTCTTGTACTGTCATTCACAAGCCCTTACTAGTTTTCCTCCCACTAAAATCATCTGGGAAATATTTTTTAAAAATATGTCAACTTAACAAAAATAGTTCATACAAAATATGTCCTTCCTCTACTCCCTCAAAAAAAAAAGACTTGGAGTATACCCTCTGACAAGTATAGAGGTACATTCAAAAAATAGGCTCTAACAGTATAAAATGGTAGTGAGACACATTCATAATATATACTTAAGAGAAAAGGTTAGCTCACAACTCATGATTTTTGGCCTCAAGTTGGTTCCGTCTTTAAGTCTTTTTATATCTCATTGAACTCCATGTGTCACCTTACTGTAGGATAGATATTTTACCTCTTACTGTTTAAATGTCTCTGGTAACCTAAATGAAGGATGGAAGAAAGGAGAGAGAATAGATATATGGATAGCTAGATAGATATAGAAAGAGATAAAGAGAGAAATAGATGATAAATAGATAGAAACTTTCCTCTTAATCCCTGTAATTCTCTCTAAGGAACTTGACTCCCACTCTGGAATTCTGGATTTTTCTATCATGGAGTCCTCCACTATAGGACTGAATAACAACTAATTATCTTTCAGCTATTTAAAGTCCTTAAAGGTCCTGTTGAAGACAAAGTGGATGATTCAGTGTATAGAGTTTTGGACCTGCAGTTGTGACATTTCCAGTCATTTTGACTTTTATCTTTCCATTGTACTCTGATGATTCTTGAGGGGAGAATAAAGATAATAACTGCAGTTCTGCCTCACTTAAATCTAATTCATTAAGAAGTCAAGACATTGCTCTCATAATGTCATCAGTCCTGTTCAAAAACAAAGGACAAACAATGGCTACAATCTGGACTTGAAGTCAGGAAGACTTTAGAGTTCAAATTTGGTTCAAGCAGATGCTTACTAGATATGTGATCCTAAGCAAGTTGCTTAACCTCTGTTTGTCTTGATTCATCTGAGGAAGAAACAAGCAGACCAGTCCAATAATACTTGTTTAAAAAAAAAACCCTTATGTGATCATGAAGAGTCAGACATAACTGAATAGCAAAGAGATCTTGTAGGTCTATTTGGTTGGCCAACCAGCTGTGCTTTATGTTTGTCTCAATCAAATTTCATAAAATATCACAAGTTTTCTGTCACACACTCCTTGAGAAAAAGGACTATTTTTTCCATTTGCCCTTAATCTCAAGCCTAGAATTGTTTTTCATTTAGAAAGTGATTAATAAATGCTTATTGAATGAAAAGACATCCACAGATGTGACATTGCTCTTTACTCTGATGGCAGCTACATTGTGCTGTTAGACCTGTATTGATGCTGAGATTTAGCAGGATCAGTGAAATTTTGCAATCTTACTTATTCCAGTTCTGCAAACCAGCTGCCTTGTCTATTAACATTTATTGATTTGTATGTACCACTCCTTCCAAGTGACTTCCGTTTTAATATCCTTTACAATTGGTCTTTCATTGTCATTCAAGGCTGCTGAAATTTCAGCCTCTTCAGAGACTGAGCCATTGGAATCCTCAGCTAGTTTAAAATGTCTGCACAGCAGGAACAAAATTTACTGTCCTCTGTGAAAGCTGTTTTGTTAGTTCAAATAGAAAGACCAGTTATACCTCTTTTAAACTCCAATAGGCAATAATCAGTGCCCTTTTATCCCATGGAGAGGAAAGTTTTTATTTGATGGAATTTTTGCTAGCTATATATGACCAAACCTGGATACCACAACAAAATGAGGTCCAGGGAGTACATAGGATTTATGAATTACTGTATGTCCTTATTATAGTCTAGCCTCAGATTCTAAAGCCCATTTATAACTAAAGTTACATCTTCAAAAAAAAAATCTGACTACATTTCATAATAAAAATGTTATGAAGTAATAGAACCAAAGTTCAATGTTAGCAGTTAGCTGTAGTTATAATGCTTTCAAAATATGTTTTGATTTTCTAGCTTTCCCTCTTTTCATTCCAACTCAATCACCTTTGAGCCTTTGCCTAAAACTCACATTTCTATACTTAGTGATCAGAAAAGATTTTTTTTAATCATTGATAATAGATTCAAACTTGAAGGGATCTGATGTTTGGCCTTGTCCAGTCTCCTTTATCTCATTCCTTCAATAGATTGAAAACTACTTGAAAGGAGTTATTTAGCTTTTGTCTTAGTAAACAAAATATCTAAAACACTGCCTTACAGATTGCATTGCAGTCAAAAAAATCTGTTGTATTGAACTGAATTTTTTGAAAGAGGAAAATTGAACAATTTGAATCATAACCTTGTCCATTTCTCCTGTTTCAAATTTCTTAAAATTTACTCCTCATCATGTACTCAGTGATCTAATGACAATGACCTCCCTCCCTTTTTCTTACAAGACTCTCCATCCATCTCTAAACTATGAATTTCACTGACTGCTTCCCAGGTCTAAAATGTCCTCTCTTTGTTTCTTACTCTGGGTTTCCTGGCCAAATTCCACCTTCTTCATGCAATCTTTCCTGGTCACCCTTAATGCTGATGCCTTTTTAAAAAAAAACAACTCCAATTAACTTTGCATCTATCATGTTTGTACATCATTATTTCCATGTTGTCTACTGTTTTAGTTTATGATCTCTGAGCATAGAAACTTTTTCCTTTTTCTTGTATCTCCAGAATTTAATACTGTGCCAGAGACACTGGTGCTTAGTGGGTCACATAGCTAAGTATCTGAGACCATATTTGAACTCAGGAAAAATAATCTTTCTGCCTCCAGATTGGAAACTCTATCCAAAGAACCATGTTGCTGTACTAGAACAAGTATAATTACCTCTATTTTGAGCAAATTGAGGCCCAGAAAGCTTGAACCAACACAGCTAAATATCAGAGCTAGAATTAAAACATAGTTCTTTCGGCTTTTAGAGCCAATGATCTTTTTATTAACAAAACGCTAACTGTAGCTCATTTTGAGAAGAGCATAATAAAACAGCAATACCGCACCCCACCCCACCCCCCAATCTTCCAGGTAGTACTCCCTGGTGAGGGTAGGCATAAGAAGACTTCCCTTAAAACTGGTTTTCAAGCCCTGTCCTTGTGAACCACTCACTGATCCTCTGGAGGTTCCAAGTTGTTCCTTTCTCATCCATGGACCCCTGTCCCACAGCTACCATAATAGAGATTTCAGCATGTATGTGTTGCATTCTGTTTCTTATTACAATATAAAGTATAAAGTCAGATGTCAACTACTGCATTCAGTTGTTTGAGACCAAATAGGGAAACCAAAGTTTAGAGAATTTAAGTGGTTGCCTAAGGACATAGTTTCTGGTAGAGTAGAGACTACAGCCATGGTCTCCTGACTCTCAGACTATTGATTTTTTTTTTTCTGTACAATAACTTCCTTTACCTACCTTAATTCCATAGCCACCTGAGTATTTTAATATTAAAACTATAATGCAACCTTTATATCTCTTCTGTGGATGATAGTTTATGAAATCCTACCTGATAGATGAATGATTATAATTCCTTTCTTAAGGGCAAAAATGTTTCTTTCCATAATTCTGTTCTTTGCTTTGTAAACAGAAAACTGAACTGTCTGACCTAGCCTCTAATTAATAGACAACTTTTCACTAGATTCTGAAAAGCCTAGATAAGCAAACAAGTAAATAAATTGAAGGAAATAATGGATAAAGTAAACAAATCAGCAAATGAATGAATGAATTAGCAAATAAACAAATAGGTTAATGAATAAATGAATGACACTTCAACTAATTTCAGTCAGATATCCAAATGTAAATTGAATTGTGGGAGATGGAATCTAAACCCTTGCCCTGGGAGAAAGGCATTTCCTGAAATAGGATGATAAGGTAACAAAACTCTAGAAGGGTTTCCATTTTAGTAGCATAAGACTGTAAAAGAAGGTAAGTGGATAGAGGTCACAGCTAGGAGGGGTGGAGTGCTAGTCTTCTGTGGTGTCTCCCTAGGGCAAAGACATATTCTCCCTGCAATAGTTTTATCTCTGTCCAAATGTTACACACAAGTGATCCCTAGAAGACAGCATGTTCAAGGAAATTGGCTGACAAAACTTTAGATGAAAAAGACATAGGATCTGCTTCCTTAGTGTAGCAAAGAAACAACATCTTTTGGTGAGGACCCTGCGGCATATTGGAAATGCAATCCACTTTCAATAAGTGAGCAAACTGTTCATACACAGTTCATTCTGCTGACTTGGCTCAGCATTCAGATTTGGCCCAATGACAATTGCTTGGGTAGCTAAAATACAGTTTCTCTTTTATCACCTTTTAAAAGAAAAAAAAATGTTTTTGTTGATCTCTGAATTCTGGATACATGCCAACACAAGTCCTTATCATTCACATCTAAGAAATTGAACATTTCACTGGTTAATCTATTTTGATGCATTTTAAAAAATACCATCTCAGTATCTTTTCAGTTGGTAATGTGTTTTTGATAGCTTATATGTATGCGCCCAAAGTCTAGTTTTGCCAGAAAACTATCTCCCTTCATTTTTATGGGAATGTCTAGTAGAGGAACATCAAAATAGAATGAAAAGGGTTCCATCATATGTTTTTTTCTTTGTTTGCTTTTTTGCTAGCACAGCAGAATCTGTTTAAGGGTTCAAAATCATATTGGACATGTGTTTCTAGAAGCATTCAATTATTTTACAGACTCATTCCCCTTGTTAAAAGTTTTCCTGAATCAGGAGATAGACAATATATAATCTTTGAGAAAATGGCTCAGAGTTGGAAGGAACTTCAAAAATCATCTGATCTGGCCCATACCTCTATTACAACATCTCAGATAAATGGAGAACAAGATTCCACTTAAAGATTTCCATTAATGGGGAATTCTCTATGTCCTGAGGCAGTCCAAATAGAGATCAATGATTTAGGATGATTTTCCAGATTTTAGGATAAAATCTTCTTCTTTACCTTTTCTGCTCATTACTCCTTGGTTGTCCTTTGTTCTCAAAGAGGAAGAAAATGAGATCACCATCTTGGAGTCAATATAGTCAATCCAACTATAGTTGATCAGACAAATATGAATTTGGAAGACTCTATCATGGATTAGGCACAAATAATTCATATGAACATTTGGAGTGGGGATATCTATAAATTTGTGCAGTTTTTTGAACAGTTACTCCTTATTCTGCCTTCAAACAGCGAAAGACAGCTACCATGTCCACATAATTTCTTCTGTTTTACTACAGGTTAAACATTCTTAGTTCCTTAACATTCTTAGTTTCTTAACCTCAAATCTATTCAGTATATTTATTCTCCTTCTGTAAACATATCAGAGCTTCTATATTACTTTACTCAAAATAAGGTCCATGGAACTAAGCATTAAACTTCAGATGTTTTCTTATTATAGCAAAACAGAGTTGAAGTATGATCTCCCTTACTCTGTTCATTGTTTCAGTTAATGTACACTAAAATCATGATAACAATCTTGGTCATATATATATATATATATATATATGTATATACATATATATATATATGTATATATATTTATATGTATGTATCATATGTATCACTAAGGGTTCAGGGAATTATCTGCTCTGCATAATTTAGATAGGTATTCACCTGAAAGTCATTCTTCACCTTGGAAGAATATTAATCAATATTAATAATACTTAATAATCTAATTAATTGAAGTAATATTAATCACTTATAACTTATAAGTTTTGGGATCCTGATTCTCTGTTATACAAAAGTGATGTGACTATCTTTCATCTTTCTTTCACCAAAACAATTTATAAGCATATCATCCATGATTTCACTGAATTAATTAAAAAACATTGAAGTGTTCAGGACCAAGAACAGATCCCTGACACCCATCATTAGAGAACTTAATTTAGACTGGTATTGATCCTTTAATCACTGATTTCTTTTTACATATAATTATTTACCCTTCTCTGAATTCATCTAACTGAACAATCATTCAGCTTGCACCTATTCCATTTTATTCACAACAGCATCTTCAGATATATCATCAATTACTTTGTTGAAGTCCAGGCAAATTATGTTTATGTCTTTTTCCTGATCTACCTGTCAAAAAAGAAAGCACAATGATTATGGTTCATCTATGAGTAATGGTAAAGAAAATGATTCTCTGTATATAAGGCAATCATTGCTTGCTATTGTTTTGAGAAATTATTGGCCTTTCAAGGTTTGGAAAATACAAGTCATTCTAAGGTCCCAAGTCACAAGTTCATTTTGCAAAGCAGAATTCCTTATATGCTTCCAGTTCTGAAGTCTGAAAAGCTTCACTAAGAGATTGGGCAATTATCTGCTCTGCATAATTTAGATAGGCATTCACCTGAAAGTCATTCTTTACATTGGAAGAACTATCCTGTTCTATGAAACAGGATGATTTCTCCATCTTCATTAAGGGAAGAAAATGCTATTCCATTCAGCATTTGAGAGACTTTTTTTTAAACTGTTAAATACTGACTACTTCATCAAAAAGTTTCTCATGCATATTTATGAATCTTCATCTCCTTCCTCTTTAACCTTCCCCACCTTCTATTCCAGATACCTTTCCACCTCCTTGTCTCTCTGTCTCCAACTAGTTTCTAGTGTCTTTAGTTTTTTTTTAATATCCCCTTTGGAAGTGTGGTGAAGTTTATGAATTTATTCTCAAAACAATGATTTTTATTTCCTTAAAATGATGTTGGTGATGATGTTTGACCTTCATACTAGAAGAAGACCATAACATTAGGAAGGTGATGTCATGACATGCCAGTAAATTGGATTTGAGTGGAAGGATGCTAAAATATATAGGATGCAATAGAAACCAATCATATTGATATATTAAGTTTTAAAAATTAATGACCCTTCTGCAATTTTCCCAGAGGAGGTCTATGACCCTTGTGCTAGGGTCTCTTCTCTTAAATATTCCCAAGTTTTTCCTTCCTCTCTCCTATTGTTCCATTCAGTGAAGTATTTAATCAATAGTTCTGTTTGCTACAAATTCTTCTAAACCTATACGACAAAAAATAAGGCAAATCCTGCCTTTTAGTAATTTATCTTTGATCAGGGAAGGCAATATGTCCATGAATAAGTACATAATAATAATTGTGAGGTAATTTAGAGAAGAGATACCAATACAGAAGTTGACATTTGAAGAGGAGGTGCATTTCAGATCTGGAAGACAGCATGTTCAGAGGCAAGAAAAGGTAAAGTTGGAAAGTCTTAACCTTTGTTGTCTTCCTGAGAAGGTAGTATAGACACTGAATCTAGAGCCAGAAGACTTCCTTACTACCTTCTAAGCAAGTTCCTTAAACTATCTGTGTCTCATTTCCCTAACTATAAGAGGATTTTGGACCAGAATAGTGACCACTGAGATTCTTTCTAGGTCTACACCTGTAATCCTATGATCAACTTTGTTCTCTGTTGAGGACGAGGTCAATTAATGAAAGTCAAATGTTAATATATTGATAAATACAATATGCATTTATTAAGCACCTTCTCTTTGCAAGAAACTATATTAACTAGGAATAAAATGCTTAAAACACATCTTTACTCAAGGAGTTTTCATTCTATTTACTATGCATGTCTATATGTTGAGGAGGGGAGTATTAGAGGGAAGAGGAAGAATGCCAAAAGTACAGATACATACAGAGAAAACACACACACACACACACACACACACACACACACACACACGAACACATACATGAAGTTAATGCTAAATAATTGGGGAAGAATTGGGATTAGTAAAGTTGGATGACTCATTGAACCAGGAGTTAGTCAGAACCAAGTTCAAATGCTGCCTCAGACATTTATTAACTATGTGACCACAATTTAACTTTTCTGATTCCAGTTCCAGCACTCTTTCCACTGAGCTATCTAGCTGCCTTAATGTGAGAATAGCAATTTGGGGCAGCTAGATGGTGAAGTGGATAGGGCACTGGTCTTGGACTCAGGAGTACCTGAATTCAAATCCAGCCTCAGACACTTAATAATTACCTAGCAGTGTGACCTTGGGCAAGTCACTTAACCCCATTGCCTTGCCAAAAAAAAAAAAAGAACCGTAATTCAATTTGACTGGAATATAGAGCATTTATGGAAGATCAATGTAAAATCTCCCTAGGAAAATTGTCTTGAGCAATGTAGTGTCTTTAAGTGTCACACCTGAAGAGTGTACATTTTTCCTAAGTGTAAAAGGAAAAAATCAAAACTCCTTAAACATGGGAAGTACATAATCACTTGTTTTTCAAGGCCATGAATTTTTCAGCTATGTGGAAAAGGGGTTATAGGGTTAAGACTATCTCAGGCCAGTATAAAACATTCATAGATCATTCAAGAATTGATGAAAGGAAAGTTACTTAACCAGAGAAAGGAGGCATATTCAATATGTATTCAGGATGCTAAAAGGCTAGATAGATCCTCTGCCTCTGAGTTGCTAATCATGGTCCTAAAACCAAATATAGGACAGAAATGGAAGAGTCTCATGATTGGTGTAAGGACTGGAAAATTATGTCAATACTCTGACTTTTGAAATAATCACTTTGCATGACCTTTGGTGGAAAAAACCCCAAAAAAGTAATATAATTTATGTGTGAGATAGAGTTAGGTTACTATTTCTACCACAGATAAAAACAAAAGGAAAACCTTTGCAATAGTTAGGGGACATCCTGATAAGGAACTTTATAGCTTAGTAATTATTTGAGTTGAGAAGAAAGAAGAGTTAGAAGAGGTGGAATAGACTCCATCAGACCTGGAAACTAATTAGATATGTGTGCTGAGGGAGGAAATGGTTAATGATGATTTTGTGGAGGATTGAAAGAATAGTGGTATTCTTAATTAGCAGAAAATCTGAATTTAGTGGGAATGATGAGTTTCATTTTGAATAAATTGAGCTTCAGAAGCGTATATAATATAGCCTACATAAAAAAAAAAACTGAAATAAAGAAGCAGAGGAACATAAATAGAGGGAGGAGGAGGGGGAATTTGGGACAATAATCAAGATATACATAAATAGTATTATTGAGTGCTGAATTTGGAGGCAATTCAAATTCTATCTCAAAATTAACTACACAGGGGCAGCTAAGTGGCATAGTGGATAGAATATTGGTCCTGGAGTCAGGAGGACCTAAGTTCAAATCCAGATTCAGACACTTAATAATTACTTAGCTATATGATCTTGAACAAATCACTTAACCTCATTGCCCTGCAAAAAAATAAAAAAATTAAAAGCCTAACTACATTATCCTGACCATGCCTCTTTGTCTCACTCTCTTTTCTCAGCTATAAAGTGGGCATTATAATATCACCAACCTCACCTGGTTGTCATGGGATCAAACAAAATAATATATGGAAAATGATTTCTGAAGTTTAAAACCCTCTTTACAAATATTTATTACTTTTATTACTTTTTTAAATATGGTGAAATAAATTCTAAGTAATTTTAGTGAGGAGAATCAGGGATATAACTTATTGATAGTATTAGTCAAGGTGGTTTTGCTAAAGGTGTTATTAAAAGAATTTGTTCCTGAAAACAAAAAGAAATTGTTCCTGGACTAAAATAAAAAAGATCCAGGAATTCCAAGAGATAATATGGATACGTAGGATAATGGTTGAGAAATGGAATATTGCATTAAACTGATGTCACTAGTAGGTAGCAATGTCTCTTAGTAGCAGAAAGAGTCTTGGTTTTGGAGTATTGTGAACTAACTTCAGTTCTAATATGTAATATCTTTGGCTCTGTTTCTTCATCCATAGAATGAAGAGATTTAGTAAATGATGTCTGATCTCTCTTCTCATGTGGAGATTCTATTTAATTCTGATCAGAGTAACTGGATAAGAAGGCTGAGATTGGTTATTGATCAAAATACAACAATAATGCCATCAGTGTCTGTTTAATAAAAGCTAGAATGTCACAGAATAATTATGTTCCTTCTTAGTTTAGCCTTTTTAATTTTTTTTTATTTGAATTCTTTTGTTTATGGAGTCAAAGATATTTTTGGAAGTATATAACTCTAATTATATCTCAGACAATTTTGATTTATGCCCAAACATAGATATGAAAAGACTTACTTTTAGAGTGCTTCTGGCTTTTATTACATGAATGTGATTGTGATGACTAAAGAGATATCAGCTCACTTTCATTGTCTCATTGGAGGACGTATAGCTACTCTTTTAGAGTGAAGTTTGGTTGATATGGATGTCATTGAAGAATGACTATCAGAAGCCAGTACAATTTCAAGCCAAGGCTACATGAACAAGAAACACTCATGTAAAAGTTAGCAGTGGTCATTAGTAGACTGACTAGCTGGCACTAAGAGAGCAATTTATCCAATAGAAACCATATTTACCAGGAGGGTAATTCTAGGTCAGTGAGAACAGTGTGATGACATTGCCTGTAAACATTCATATTTCTACATGGTCAGAGTTATGAATCGTCCCTCAATAGTGTGCTTTGGCTAACCTTGTTTCCCATATATGCTGATATTATAAATGATTTCTATTCGTGCTCACTCTTTCCATTAAGGTTTTTATGTATTTGTGAAAAAGTGTTCCTAGTTTTATGAGGTGAATGTTATATCACAACTTTTCTTTCTATATTTCATTAAATGCTCTGACTTTAAACTAATTTTGTACTCTAGTTGACTGGAAAGAAAAATCACATTAGTTATGGTTTTGAGTTAATATAAAACTATGGTGTACCTTAAACCTGGAATGAATTGTTATTCCTGGAAGCCATGTGTGAAAGGAGAGCGGGTGTCTCAAGTACTTGTAAAGAAATCTGAATTTGAAACTTGTAAAATCGTTCTTTCTTTCATTTTTTCCTTTTTAATATAGGAATAAGAGATTAGGCTATTGGTAGAGGGAACATCTGTGACTTTTTTTTTCTCAAGAAAGATAAGTAAACTAGTATAATTTGTGGAATAGTTCACCAAAATTTAATTATGAGGTTTAAGGAAAAGAGCTGTGTTTCTCTGTTTCTGAACACCACTACACAGTTATTCTAGCTGAAAATAAATATAATTCTTCATACCATTAAGCTCTTGGGAAATTTTAGCTTATTGAAACATAGACATTATCAGTTATATGACAACTTTAAGCATCATACCCATTTTCTAAGCAATCAGAACCCATCAAAAGAAACTGGGAGTGTGTGTGTGTGTGTGTGTGTGTGTGTGTGTGTGTGTGTGTGTGTATATATATATATATATATATATATATATATATATATATATATATATATACATATATATAGTTTGGGAATGGGGCATGAGGTCCCAGGAAAGGAAGGGAGGAAAGGAAAGAAATAAGCATTTATAACAGTCTTACTGTGTGACAGGCACTGAGCAAAGTACTCTTTAAATATCTCATTTGATACTCACAATAAGCCTGTCAGGAAGGTACTGTTATTATCTGCATTTTAGACTTGAAGAAGCTGAGACAGGTAAAAATGAATTGACTTACATAGCATTACATAGATAGGAAGTGTCTGAGGGTTAATTTGAATTCATATCTTTGTGAATCCAGGCCTGACACTCCATCCATTGCACTGTATAACCACAGCTTATATAATCAAGAAGTTAGAAAAGATTATTTAAATCAGAACTCTTAGTTGCCTGGATGGTTTCAAATGGGATTTGTTTTTAAATGATGGTATGCTTATGAAGATTGTTTTAATTTATCCAGACTATCATATTAATTTGTGACTTCTAGACTATTATTTAATTAGCATAGGAGATTTCCATTATTAAAACTTCTTTTCTCAAAACTAATTGTAATTAGTTGAAATAGATAGGTGTTGTTTAAAGTATATGGAAATTAAATGACTAGCCCAGCTTCGCCTTGTTAATAACTATCTGAAGTTGAATCCTTACCCAGGTTTTCCTTATTCTAAGCTCAGACAGACAGCATAATGAATAGAATGTTAGGGGAAGGTGTCAAACAGATGATATGAAAGTCAAATTTAAGGGTTATATTAGGACTGCAAATATAGATTCGGTATGCACCTGTAGAGGGGTAAAAGCAGAAACAATATGAACTTTTAAGATCACCGAAGGATAGTTCTTGAAAAAAACAAAAGGTCCTAGGATGGAGGAAACATACCACTTGGAAGCATGTTGAGGATGACCGATCATGACAAGAAGACTGAGGAATAAGATGAAAGATAGAAAAGTAGAAAAGCATTTTAGATATACTTGGAAGGGTATGCTATCAAGCTGGGGAGAAGTCAGAGTTTTAGGAGTTGAATAAACAGGGTAGTGAGAATTATTTGTCCAAAATAGATGAAAAGGCAGCATATAAGAAACAAGACATAAGAAACAAGTGGTTGACTTTAGAAAGGAGATTAATGATAATCCACTGAGACTGAGAGGGCAATGATAATGGATTTAAGGTTGTGTGACATTTAAGAGGCCATCAGTACAAGTTGCCATTTTTACAGGGGGGAAAAAAGGCAAGAGAAGTTTGATGATTTATTCAATCTACACAGGTCACAGAAGTGGAAAACCAGGACTTGAACTTGAAAAACTTCTCTTACTTTAGACATAGGAAGTTAGATGATACAGTATATAGAAAACTATATCTGGAGTTAAAACCTGAGTTCAGATCCTGCCTCAGACACTTACTAGCTGTATGAACTGAGCAAGTAATTTAACCTCTGACTGCTTCACTTCCCTTACCCATAATATGAGAATAATAATATCACCTACCTTACAAGTATTATGAGCTTTAAAGAATACAGTGGAGTGCTGAGTAAATAATAAGAGCTTAATGAATACATGTTTTCTTCCTTCCTTCCTTCTTTCTCCACTTCTCTATGACCCACTGTGACTGGAATCAGGAGCACTTCCATGAGGAATAAGGAAACTTGAGAAGGTATGCTCAATTTTTTATGTATTCCTAAATACCTTTACATCTGAATTTTGCTTAAGTGGAAATTAAAGTGCAATGGTAGATTGTTGACTGAAGACTTATTCTTGCTGAATCTGACACCTAGGTTATCTCATCAAAAGGTTATCAGTATCATTACTGAAATTACAAAAATTTATGGCCTTGATTGAGGTTGAAAAAGATAGTATAACCTAGGTTCTGAGTTAAAAAAGAGCAAACAAACTTTTTAGATGAAAACAGCAAAGTCTGGTTAGTTGAATGTGACTGGTGAGGTCAGAATAAATGGTTATGATGATAGAGGGAGAACCTAAACTGGAAATGCAAAAAGCCCTTTTGTTTATTTTTTCTTTTGACCTTATTTTGAAAGGATGGGGAGGAACATGATGTCAAGAACTTTCATAAATTAGAGAGAATGTTAAGATACAGAATATCTATAAAAGAAAAATCAAATTTCAATTATCAGAGAAAATGCAAGAAGAAATGGAAGCAAGGAAGGAAGCATTTATTCAACACTTACTATGTGACTAGGTACATAAAGTAAAAGAAAAATCTCTTCCTACAAGGAACTCACATTCTAATGAAAATATAGCACATATGTAAGGATTTTAGCTTCAAGTCATACATAGAAGCTCCATGGTGTATTGGAAAAGAAGATAGTGACACATCTCCCTTAATATCATTTATATGAATAAAATGATAAATCACTAGACCTGGATTTATGAAGACCTGAGTTGAAATCTGGCTTTTAGATATATAGAAGTTGTGCAACTCCAGGTAAATCATTTAACATCTCTCAACCTCAATCTCCTTAGCTATACAATGTATTGCCTACATCATGGGTTTGTTATAATAATCAAATGAAAAAGCAGATGTGTTTTGAAAATCTTAAAATGTTATATAAATGTTGTTGCTGCTACTTCTACTACAATATTCTTGTTATTATTATTTTTAATATTTGCTTTCACATGACATATCTAATGTGATCATTAGTCATCAGGTGTAATAAATCATAGGAGAAACTATTAGTTATCCTGTCTACCCAACCTAGGGTAACTGCCCATCTCCATATTGGCCATGTTTTGTCAGAACATACACACATACACACACACACACACACACACACACACACACACACACACACACACATATATATATATATATATATATATACAGTCCTTATGGAATCATGATTAATCAAAATACATGACTATTATTTTAAACTACCATACATTTTTCTATAGTGATAAACATTAAAACATTTAAAAGATAATTATGTGCTGATTCAAGATGCAAAGGAGAAGATAGAGTATTACCTCTTTCTTTTTGACAAAGTAATGGGTGATGAGAGACAGAAACCAAGAGAAAGGGTGGGGACAATAGCAAACAATGAGAGCATTAGCAAGTCAGAATTTGTGTTTTTTACAAAAAAAAAAACTGGTGCTTTTCTGGCCTGTACCAGGATTATGATACAGGATTTTTTTTGTCATTTTTTTAAAAATTTATCTGTGGTTAAAGACACAACAAGGCACCATGCAAAGAAAAGAGCAAGGAGACTTTCCTCTCAACTGAAATAAACTGTATTGACCTTCACCAGCAATATTGGACAGAATATGAGTGAGTGTCTTATATTTGCTTTCTCATACAATTCTTTAAATCCCAATGCTTGTGACGAATGTTGAAATCAGCATTAGGGAAATATCAAGAATGAGAATTTATTGAAAGCTTTGGGATGGTTTAGAAGCAAGGATTCTATCTATTATCCAGGCAATGCCTTCAAAAGTTCAAACCTGTATTGCTAGCAAATCCCAAATTCCCCTAGGTCACCCAATTAAATAGGTCAGTTTCCTAGGCTTGATAAGACATAAAAAGATCATGTCCTTTTTTAAGGCCCTATCAAAGATTTAGAGCAGCTTTCTAAATGAACCAGGGAGCCATTCTTTGAAGCATTAGCTCAAAGGATGAGTGCTGCCTGTCAAACAGTGGAAGAAAATGGTAATAATACAGAGGTAAAAGATAATGTGGAATGCAAGAGAAATAAAAAAAAAAATCAGTGATGATAAATCAGACTCAAGATGATCAAAGGATATATTCAGGATAAGTGAACATGATCCAGAAACAGGACTGGGAGGTATACAAAATGATAAAAATAATAATAACTATTTTTACAATCAGGTTTAAGGCTACCCAGAGATGACTGGTATATTCAAATCCGTAAGTATTTGCACAATTGTAGATAACCTTTGAGGTAATTTATTCCCACATTCTACAGATGAGGAAATTAAGGAAAAATCAGAGTGGTATAGGGATCAAGTGCAGAATATGGAAACATAAGACTTGGGTTCAAAGCCTGCTTCTGACACTTAAGTTACTTTGGACAAGTCACATCTCTCTGGGCCTTACTTTCTTCACATGAAGGGTTGAAATAGATGACCCCTTTAAATTCTCTAGCTATAACTCTATGATACTATGACTTGTTTAATTCCCCGCATCAGGTTAATTTTAGAATTAGAATTGGTCCAGTTCAGGACATATTGTAATGGGACTCCACTGCCTACTAATTCTCTTCTAGTTTGCTACTTTCATTATGAAAGGAACTAAGATGCTATAGAAGGTACTGTTTTTTCATAAATTTGATCAAGCATGAAAGATATTCCAGAGAAATTTTGTGAATGTGGGTTATTATAGAATTATGATAGTATTTAGAAATCTTAATCATTATATAGATTTTGTGTTGCTTCTTAGCAATAGATTTAAAGAAAAGACACCTGAAAACAATATTCTTAGAAAAAATCCATTTATCATAATCAGAAAAAGTCCTTTAGATGTTGACATCCAAAGTTCATAATCTCATTAAAATTAATGAAACATACATGGAGGTGTAACAATAAATTTCACTTTTTTTCCTTTATAAAATTCAGAAAAAGGATTTCTCTTGGATTCCTCTTTCCTGAGTCAAAGAATAATAAGTTATTATCTATTAACCTATTTTTGAATGCTAGTTCATGAACAGAGGATTTGTGTGGTAGATTAGAAAGAACACTGAACTGAGAATCAAGAAATTAGTTCAAATCCTAGTTACTAAGGTGCTAGTTAATTTTGGAATGCCATAACTTTACATGTTCTGTTTTCATTCAAATCTGTAAATGGTAGAAATTGGACTGGATGACAATTAAATTGCCTTCTAATTTTATACATCTGGGGCTTGAAGATCTCAACCTCTATGATAAAATTATTTTCTTTTCTTATGTCACTTATGATATATAGCATTTTATCATAGTTATATAAATGCATATTAATTTCCCACCAGATTTAAGATCTTTGAGAGCAAGTATTGTTTTATGAATTTCATTTCCTCTTACAACAACTAGAATGTGATTTTACATACAGTAAGAACTCAATAAATGTTATATTTCATTTGAATTTTTGTTAGTAATATAATGGGAAATTTGATGAATATCAGATTTTTTAGCTTAAGGTATAATTCATGTTTGAGTTTTATATTAAATAGGTATGTAAAGATAAGGACAATTCACTTTTTGGTTTCATATATATTTAAATAAAATTTATAGAAATTTATATATTTATATAAATTATGGATGTATGTATATGTATATATAGACATTATAAATAGGGAGAGAGATTAAGTCCTATGGATAGTTCATATGAAATACAGACAAAGTCTGGATTATAATTTAAATAATGAGAAAAGTAGGGCAACGAATTCTTCCAAGATTTCCCTAGAATGAGGAAATCCTTTGCTTTGACACAGAAGAAAGTATGAATCCAGAGGTCACCTGCTTCTCAAAAGTACAGGCGTGGAATGACCAAGAAATAGAAGCTCCCTTAAAAACTTGTGCAGCAGAACAATTAGATGACTGCAGATAAAGTACTGTAGTCAGAAGACCTGAGTACAATTGTAGCCTCAGATACTCACTTGTTGTGTGATCCTGGGCAAGGCACAAACTCTTTACCTTAATTCACTGAAGTGAGAAATGGTAAATCACTCCGGCATCTTTGCTAAGATATCCAAAGTCACAAAGAATTGGACACAACTGAATGGCTTAACAATGACAAATAGAGCCTGTCTCATCAGAGTCTGTGGACAATAGCCTGGGTCATCAGATAAAGACTACAACCCAGGATGCGAATATACTGAGAATGTAGATTATATGGAACATTATGAAAGAGATAATAGTATTCTGTGTTCAGCAACCAGAATTACGTATATCATATTATAAGTTAGTCAAGAAATAAGCACTAAATATCATATCTCCTTTTTTTTTAAAACCTATCCTTGTCTAAATCCAGGTTTAAACTCTGTTACAGACTTCTGATTCCCTCTTTTTATAAACCTGATCCAAGATAACCCTTGCTTCCTGTAGTAGATATCCATGGTAATGAATCAACTTTAAATCAGCTTCCACAATATGATTCAAATGCTCTTCTCAAGACCTTCAGTGGGATTATTCAGATTCTTGCCCCCAAAGTACCAGTGATATATGAGTGTTTATTTCCCTTCTATATTCCAATGGCCAATTTATGTATTGATTTAATTTACACTATTTTGCACATAGTTCCCCTGTACTATGGAAATTCCTAGTAAATTAACATTTGTATAAACCAATCAGCTCTTTATTAGGGATTTATGATATTCTAGGCACTCTGCTGATTATTATGGGATGGAAAACAAAAACAAAGTTGAAAGAAAGGATCTTGCATATTACTCAATATGAAATAATATATATATACTGCTAATAATAGCTAATCTTTATAGATCACTTTACCATATGCAAAGCTCATTAAATATGCACAAAGTAAAGTGAAATTAATTTGGAGGAAGTCATAAAATTGGGGAAAGGGGGAAAACAATAAAAACAGAGAAATTGGGAGAGAAATATATATATATATATATATACATAAATATATATATATATATATATATATATATATATATATATATATATATATGTAACTTTCTGAATTCAAGGCTCAGCTAAACTGCTAACTTTTTGAATATTAAGTCTAGAACTGGAAGGGACCTCAGAGACTTCATTTATAGTTGAGGAAATTGAGGTTCAGGAAATTTACTTAAAATTAAGTAGATAGTAAGCATCAAAGGCAGGTTCTGATAATAATAAATAATAACTAGGGGCACCAGTTTGGCACAGTATCTAGAGCACAGGCTCTGGAGCCAGGAGAACCTGAGTTCAAATCTTACCTCAGAATCTTAATACCTACTTACCTGTATGAACTTGGGCAAGTCACTTAACCCCATTGCTTCCCAAACCAAAATAATAATAATAATAATAATAATAACAATAATAATAGTAATAATAATAACTAACATTTCCATAGTATTTAAAGGTTTGTAAAACACTTTACAAATACCTGATTGCATTTGTTCTTCACAGGAAATGTGGGAGGTTGATGCTGTATTTTAATGATTGAAAACCAATCTTGTTTAGTGAATTTTGTAAATTGCAGAGAATTGTTATTTCTCATTGAAAAGGATTATTTATTCTTCAGAAATCACTGTATCAAAAAATTGTAATTTGTGGCTATTTGTGAGTGTGTGGAGAGAGGAGGGAAAAGAGAAGAGAAGAGAAGAGAAGAGAAGAGAAGAGAAGAGAAGAGAAGAGAAGAGAAGAGAAGAGAAGAGAAGAGAAGAGAAGAGAAGAGAAGAGAAGAGAAGAGAAGAGAAGAGAGAAACAGAGAGAGAGAGAGAGAGAGAGAGAGAGAGAGAGAGAGAGTTTATGATGCTCTTACAATATATTTAAATTTTATAGGTTAAAAGACTTTTCCAACATCACATAAATAATAAGTTCCAGGTAAGATTTGAAACCAGGTCTTTTTTTTAAATGCCAAGTCCCCAAGTCTCTAATAATTCCTATTGGCAATACATTCTCCCACCTTAAAGAATTAGAAACATGAACTCTACTTTCTTCTCAATGGGAGACAAAGCAGTACCTTGGAGATGAATCATCTGAATATTTGCCTCAGATCTCCATGTGCCTTTGATAGTGAAGGATCATTGTAGATCATAGTGTCCATGAAATAAGCCAAGACTTTTCTTCCTTATTCTAGAGCTAAGAATTCTGTTGTTCTCAGAGACTGACCCAGCCCACACCCATGTCAGATATAGTAGCAACCCCTCACAGCGGTGAATCAATAGACCTCTAAGCATTCCCCTGGTCCATGCTGCCCTACTCCTGTGAACCTTTCAAAAGAGCCAAGGAAGCTACAAGCACCTATTAATTAAAGTGTTTTGAAGCACTGCTGTTGGCTTCTTGCTGGAAATTCACAAAACATTAAAAACCTCTGAAAGTTGTACTTTTTGCGATGCCACAGATCTGTAAGGAGATTCAGATCAATAACAAAGCAGTTAAAAGCACTTGAAAATGTAGATTATGAAATATGAGAAATGTAGTCAGCAAAGCAAATTCCAAAGCTCTGTTGTTACCAGCCCCATTAAGAATTGTGCAGTTATTTTTAATGTGCCTTTTCAAGCATTTATTTTTAATGAACAAAAGTATCTGCAATCAGTTGTGAGAAGTAGGAAGGTTTTTCTTGAAGGTGATTAATTTCATCAGCATGGCTTCTCAAAAACAAAATTAACACAGTGACCCTTGAGCCTAGACATCTATAATGCTGTCTAAATGGAGAGCCACCATTACATCTATTTCTTACTCCCCTCTCCACTTCTCTATCAGTCACAAGTGTCTTGTTTACAATATCCGGAATGCTGTGTATGCTACCTATTTGGTTTAATAATCCTGATGGAATTGTCAGTTGTGGAATAAATAATGAATTGCTGAAAGTTAAGCTGAGGTCTGCATTTCTGTTAAAATCTTCTTAATGTCTAACTGTTAGAGGTTTATGGCTTTCTGGATTCAGGGGGAATTCAATTAAGTTTTCTTATAATTCCTCAAATACCCTGAATAATGTGCAGCAAATATGGTGATTTAGGGGGTAAATTGGTTCATAAATATCCATCTATCTGCTGTCTTGGGAAGCTGAAATTTCTGAAAATAGCCATCTTCCTTTGAAATGAATGCAAAAAAATTCTACTTACAGCATTTTTAAATCAGAGTATAATCATAATACAGTCATAAAAGCAGCCTTTTTTGAGGTTGGGGGTATATCTAAGTTTTGTCCCTTATTTTATAGATAAAGAATTGGTCTGAGACACAAATCAAGAGGGTACAGCAGGAATTGGAGTAGAGAGACCTGAATTCAAATGCTGCCTCAGACTTGCTGGCAATCCTGTCTTTAGCTTCCTTATTTATTAAACAAGAGGGCTAAACTTGGTTGTCAACCATCTCTGAAGAGAAAATATGTAAAATTTGATTAAGAAAAATAATGGGTTTAAAATTTATGTTATTGAATTTGTAATTTAAAATAATGGCTAATATAGATGTAGTATTTCAAAGATTACATGGAGCTTTGTATGTATTTTCTCATCTAAAACTCAAATTCTTTCAAAAACACTGTCTCAATTTGAAAGAACACATTATTCTTTGGGAGAAGATAGGTTTCACCTTTAACCACATTCTTATTATGAGTCAAAATATGTTTCTTCCCAATTAGTCTCAAACCTAATTATCTGAGGATTTAAATTAATTGCATAACAAAAGAGACCTTGTAAGTCATCTGTTTCAACCTATAACTAAAGCATGGAACTTCTCTAAAATTTCTCTCAACTCACCCTCACATATTCTACTACTATTTTTTAGGTAGCTCTAAGTGATCAGAAACTTTTTTCTATATATAAACCAAAACAAGAATTCCTATTACTATTTTTGTCCATTCATAATACTTCTGTCCTTTGAAACTTGACTGAATGAAGATGAACTTTCTTTTGTTTGACAATCCTTTAATCACTTCTAAGACAGTGATCATATTCCCCATGCATCATTCTGGTGATCACAATGCAATATTTTGAAGAACATACACGTAGGTATCAGTATAACAGTTTTTTAAAAAATGGACTGAATAAGTGGGAAGAATTAGGGATAATTTATAGAGAACCTTTAGATGTCCCACTGATATTCTTTTGATATAAAGAGAAAGCAAAGAACAGTCTATTTTGTGGACCCCTTATAAGGAACATTCATGGCTAAAGAGCACCGTATATGGGCAATAGGGATGTATTATGATCTTTTCTTAGAAGCAACATGGCTATGTAGGGGATCACAGAACCATTTAACTATTTTACTGTAGTCTTACATTGCCATAATTCAGTCATTATTTGCACCCGCTTTCAATGATGTTCTTCTATTGCCACATTTTTCTTCCAAGCATTAAGACTTGTAGTTCATTTTGTTTATTATTCACCTACTCTTCATTGGTTCAGAGACATCTGGATATTGACTTCTGTGAATTACTATGCACCTCCACTATTATTCATTTTTATATGCCCAGATGTTACTTTTAGTGGTTTCTAGTCTACCAATTATATAAGAACAATTTAATCACTCTTTCATCTTCATTTTTTTTGCCTTCAACCCCTTTTGATCACATTTTCAAGTCATCAGACAAATATATGAATTCCAGTTTTCACTAGATATATTTTACCCTAGTTAAAAGTACATCATCTTTATATATTTAATCATGGTTAAGAAATAAAAATCTCGTTCCTTTTCAACAATGTTTCAGACAATTATTTGATTATTTTCTGATTCTGAATGACCACAGTTGAATTCAATCCAGATTATAACATCTGGTTAATCTGATTTGCCAGATGTCTTCTTTAAAACCTAGAAATTGCAAGATGGATATTTCCAGGTCTCTGTTCAACAACAAAGATACTCATTTGAACTACATATAGTTTATAACCTCAAAAGAGCTCAATGCTTTCTTTGGTTCTGGTGAATCTGGCTCTTCTCTTCTATCTAAAAACAGAAAATTTTTGATCATTCATTCAATAAATGGGCAATAATTTAGTGCTCATAATGGCACTGGGTAACATGGATACAACAATAAAAATGAAAATAGTACCTGCCCTCAGGGAATTTGCATTCTATTGTATATATATATATATATTATATATATATATATATATATATATATACACAATATATAAGCATGCATAAAATTAATTTAAAAAATTAAGAGATGGCAACAATATTTTAAGAAGTAGAAAGTGGGGAGAAAGTAAAACTTAGTATTCCCTTAGTAGATTCAGATCCTTTATACTGTGCAGCTCCTTGAATAAAGGAACATGATATTTCTCATTTTTTGTATTCCTTACTAATCACAATGCCTACATATAGCTAGTTCTTAATAAATACTTCTTGATTGACTGACCAATTTTGTCTTCCATAAAGTTTGAAGGACATAAATCATTTATTGAATAGGATGGAATGAAAACTATTTTCAAATAAATTGGCTTATATGATTGGGAGTATCAATATCCTAAATACTCAGACATACAGAAGAAACAGTTGGTGTTTATATGCAGAAAAAGACTGGATCAAGAAATTTTCTTTTAATTAAACAAGTAAATTTCAATCTTTGACTAATTTGTAAGTTTAATTGGAATCTTTAAGAAAATTAGAAAATTTTATGGCAGCTAGGTGGTACAGTGGATGGAGCACCAGTGCTGGAGTCAGGAGGAACTGAGTTCAAATCCTGCCCAAGATACTTAATAATAACCTAGCCATGTGACCTTGGGTAAGTTACTTAACCCCATTGCCTTGAAAATAAAATAAAATAAAGAAAATTAGAAAACAAGGAATCAAATAATATGATCACCTTTAAAAACATTTTTATTATTAAAATTCAATTATTTCTTGATTGATATTTTAATGCACTGAAACATTGAGGATGATTATTTCAAGAAAGAAAAAAAAGATACATTTTAAATAGTAGTCTCATATTAGCATATAGATACAGTCAAAATCTATATTACCAAGCTACTAATGTTGGAATATAGCAACAACTGATCCTGCCACTCCTACTTCTGCTATTACCCCATGCTTACATTATGCTAACCAAAGGTTTCAAAAGTGTTATTTTAAGGGAAAAAATGGAAAGGGATTAATTTTTTTCCAAATCTGTACAGTTTACGTTAGATTTGATCTTTAAGCTCAAAAAACCTGAATGTAAGAGATGTACAAAAAAATAGTGTCTTTGGAATCAAAAGACTTGGTAATCAAGTTCTAATAATACAACATGATAAAATTTACTTAAGTCTCATATTCCTCATCTGCAAAATTGGTAATATAGCATTTATACTACTTACTTATTGCAGCTAATGTAAGTAAATTATCTTAGAAACTGTAAACCATTTACAGAAGTGAATTGTTATTATTACATGAGAGTATTTTTAGATTTTTATTGACATGGTATAGATGGTATTTAATAAAGTTTATTAAATGACCTGAAATACAAATCAAGTATAGCTAACAAAGTAAAGTGGAAAAATGAAGTAATTTAAACCAGCAGCCTTTTTTTTCTGTAGAAATCCATATATTGAGGCAAATGAGTTTTTGACCTTAATTACTTCGATAATTAACTCTATTTTCAACTTTGTTAGTGAATCTGACCATAATGAGTTATTTAAATCATATTCATAGTGCATTTTTCCTAACAGTAAAATTTAAAGGGAAAAAATGGCTAAAGAAACTATCTGAACAAAATGTCTTTTCATTGCAAGAAAACTATTAAATACATTTAAGTATTTAATTTCTCACTCTCTGTTGTTTGTAATGAACTCTGCCTGGATAGAAAATGAATTTTTTAAAAAAGATTTCATTTTGAATTGCAAAAGACATTCTTCATGAATTTCTAATAGATAAATGAAAGATATTTTTAATATAACATCCTGTTCATATTTTAGGGATATAACAGGCAAAAATTCACATTATCTTGAAATTCCCTCATTTTTTTAACCATTAAAAAAGCTTTATACAATAATGACTAAAGATTTATGGAGATCCTCAGGTTGCTATATCTCAAAACCATCTTGATCTTGGAGTATATTTGGAGGTAGCATGCCACAATAGTAATAACCTACTGATATTGCTTTAAACTTATAAAATATTTCTCTCACAATAATTCTGTTAATGAGATAGAGAAAGTATTAGCATCCCCATTTTACACAAGGATTATGTCAGAGTCACAGTGATTAAGAGATCTGTTCATAAGTCACATGGATAATTAGTTAAAACATGTGATGAGGGCTTGAACTAGATTGAGCAATTGTCAATGATTTTATAAGTCATTGTCAACAAACATTCATTATAAACCTGTTATGTGCCATGCTATATGATAAAACAGAGAAATAAAAATAAGAGAAAGGACAGTTTTTCTACTCAAAGAGCTCATATTCTAATGAGGGAAGACAATACACAGAAGGAAAGTAAAAGGTAAGGAAGAGGGTGGGAGGCAACAAGTTACTCAGAATTAGGGATATGATGAAATCCAATCCAATTAGTATAAGCTGGTGAGAAATGAAATGTTGGCTAGTCTGAGAATCCTCTTTAAATGGAAGCTTGGGAATTCTTTGTTCAGTTCCATAGTCCTCCAATCAGAGTGGCAGGGGGTACTGGGAGTACTGATGAGGTGTAAATACCAAAGCTGATGCAATCACTGAGAATGTTAAATTTCCTAATACTGAGTTTTCCTGGGACATGATTATGATGGAATCTTCTGTAAGAGAGTTTAACTAGTAGGAAATTAATGAAATTTCAAATGTTTTGTAAGATTAAAATTACTAATCCTGTTGTTTATAGGCTTTTATTTTCTTTCCTTTTTTTTTTTTGGCTGAAATGCTCCTTTATTCTGTTACAAGAAGTGGTTGAGAGTATAGGAGAGAGACTAAATATTCAGGACTAAGGGAGGATAGAAAACAAAAGATCCTTCATTTTACTTAAGGTGCAATCACTGTCAACTTAGCTTAATTATCCACTGGCCGGCTGAAGAGGGAACTGGCCAGATAGGAGGTCTTGTTTTGTGAACCACTCTTCCTTCCCTTGGCTAACACAGGGCTGTGTCAGAGGCAACCCCTCTGTGTAGGTTTTTATTTTCAAAAAGGATCAATGACCTCACTGCAGGATGTCTTGACTTAAGGGTGAATTAGATTTAAGTGAGACAGAGTTTTAAAAAAAAAAGAGTTGGTTTTTCACCTCTCATCAATCATCAATGTCCAGTGGCAAGAAAAAAGTCAGGAGCACTGACAATGGCTAGAATGCAGCAGATGACATGGGTGTCTTCCCTTTTTTGACCAAACTCTTAGTCCTGCAGTCCCTACTTCAATCACCTTCATAGTTATTGGAACAAATTGTTTTTATCTATCCATTGTACCAGGATAAATCCTTACATGCTTAGGATAGACATCTCCCTAATTCATTGAGGATACTAAACTAGTAAATGAGGGGAATGTTGTTTACATAATTAACTTTAAAACCTATAAAAGCTTTTCGATGAAAATTCTTATATTATTCCTGTGGGAAAAAATAGATATGATTTAGACAATAATACAATTACATGTAGGACAACTAGGTGGCACTGAACTCAGGAAGACTTGAGTTCAAATTTGACCTCTTTGTATGTGACTGGGGTAAATCATTTTACCTTGTATGTCTTAGTTTCCTCATCTGTAAATTGAGTCAGACACAACCAAACAGCAACAATAAAGGAAACTAGAACACATGATTACATGAACTTTACTTGAAGAAATTGCAAGTAATTAGTTTTAAGAGAAGATTTAGGAAAAATAAGAATGAAAGTGATCTAAGTATGTCTCACTTGAAGTTTTTAAATGAAGAGTGGTTGAATACTTGTGGGGTATGTTGAAGTGGGAATTTTTTTCACCTCTGGAATTCTGACAGGCTGGACTAGTTAAGTCCATTATGTTCATCAAAAGAATTGTTGGGCAGCTAGGTGGCATGGTGGATAAAGCACTGGCCCTGGAGTCAGGAGTACCTGGGTTAAAATCCGGTCTCAGACACTTAATAATTACCTAGCTGTGTGGCCTTGGGCAAGCCACTTAACCCCATTTGCTTGCAAAAACCTAAAAAATTAAAAAGAAATTGGGAAAGGTAGTAAAATGCTTTTTATTCACCTTTATAGATAAAGGAATTGAAATGTAGGACACCAAATAATTCACACTAATACAAGTAATTTAAGAAGAAAGATAGGATTGTAAGCTTCTGACTTCTGATACATTATCTCATGGCAGTGCCAGTCTTGGAGTTGGAAGGAACTGAATTCAAATCCAATTTCAGATACTTGATATTAACTAGCTATGTTAAAAAATTACTTAGCTGGAGCAACTAGGTGGTTCTGTGGATAGAGCACTAGCCCTGGAGTCAGGAGGACCTGAGTTCAAATCAAGTCTCAGACACTTAATAATTGCTTAACTGTGTGACCTTGGGCAAGTCACTTAATTCCATTTCCTTGAAATATAAAAAAAAAGAAAGAAATCAATTAATCCTGATTGCATCCCATCCTTGATCATCTCCAGTCATCCTGATTCATATCTGGCCATTGGACTCCATGAATTAAGAGAAGAAAGTGAAACTGGTGACAGCATAGTACCCTTTCACTCAAATGTTTATGCTTATCATGTTACGGGCTTCCTGATGTCATGTTCTTCCAGAACAAAGGACAAACATAATCCTTATCATTATTGTGTATTTTCAAATTATTTTAGGTGATATGAAAATACCTTTATTAAGGTAATATTGTATAAAAGATGCTATGCTTCATAAAATTTTAAGACTTGACTATATTTTATCATTTAAAAAATTCCAAAGCATTCCAAAAATCTTAGCAATATTTTAAGTTTTTATTATTTAAAACAGCACCAAGATTTTCAACCATTCTGTATAAGCAGAAGGACTTTTTTTTTTCAACTGGGAGAGGAAAGGAGGGTAAAAATTGAATATTCCACCTCCCCCAATTGAATCTTATTAAATATATCTTTGAGACATGAAGTCTTCAAGGAAATTCACATCATTCATGTGCTAGATGTTAGGAGAATGATGGGACTTGAAAAGACAAATTAAAAGTATCATCTATCTTTATCCTCACTCTCATAATGAATCAATAAGAAAGATAGTGTGGTAGAGAGGGAAATTTAGTCTGCATTTGGAATAGTAGTAGTCAATAAACTTTTTATTAAGTCACTATTATGTGCCAGGATTTTACTAAGTGCTAGTGATATAATATATGGGGGTAGGGTGAGGGAGGAAGACAGTCTTGACCTCAAGGAGTTTCTATACTAATTAGAAAAGATAACACAGCAAAAGAAGTTGAAAAGGGGATGAGAAGTATGTGGATGTGAGGGACATGGTGGAGAAAAGACAGAAGTCCCACAGAAGAATGTCCACTTGGGAAATGAGGAGATGATATAAGCTGAACTCCCACCTAAAATAAAAAATTTCTAGTTCATGACTGCATCTTCTGACCAGAGGGGCAGAGAGCAATAGTAAGGTGGAATGCCAAGGTTGATGGGAGCTTGTATGAAGATGAATTTTTTCTATTAATGAGATCCAAGGACAGAGTGGGGAAGTCAGAGAAAACCTAAAGTAGTATAATCAATGGGGAAATGAGGAACAATAAATCATGAGAAGAAATAAGTTAATTCATTTTTAGTCATTAGACCTATAGGACTCTCTATGAGGGCGGTAGAGTGAGTAAGAAAGGTCTTGATACCCTCTTGAGATTTTCTTTGCTCTGTCAGTTAAGGATACTGCAATTATAAAGATCAAAGAATGGGAAAATGGATTCATTAGTCTCTTGGCTTGAAGGAGCAATGCTATTCCTACAAAAGAAGTGATGATAGTAACAAAAGAAAATTAAGGGGCGGCTAGGTGGTACAGTGAATAGAGCATCGGCCGTGGAGTCAGGGGTACCTGAGTTCAAATCTGACCTCAGACACTTGCCCAAGTGGCCTTGGGCAAATCACTTAACCCCATTTGCCTTGCAAATGCGTAAAAAATTAGACAGCAGTGAACTATTTAGTGGAATAGATCAAAAGGCAATTTTAGTGACATTTGATAAGTGGAGACCTAGAATCTATGAGCCTTTGAGTAGGAAGGAAGATCATCAGAAAATGGCAAGCAGAGACAAAGAACAACCACTGTGGTGGAAGAGTAGTGGCAAGGGAAGCTTGGAGAACATTTCAAGGGGTCTTCAGTACAAAGAGTCATGAGAAATGATGTAGTGGTGGTAGAGCCCTTTTCCCTTTTTGCAGTAGGTGTCTAATGATGAATGTAGCCCTTCATTATCTTGAAGTCACTACTTTTCTTCTTTAAAATAGATTGTGTTCCAGATTGGGAGAGAAGACAGACCAATCTAGGATTGTTCCAGTTACCATTAAGACCTTCTAGATCCATTCAGGGAAAATTACATATGGTTTTCTTTACCAATGAATACTTATGTATGTAGTGGATATATATATTATATATATATATATATATATATATATATATATAATATATATATGCCTGTGTGTGTGTGTGTGTGTGTGTGTGTGTGTGTGTGTGTGTGGTTATCCCTTCTATATTATGGCATTGAGGGGCATGGAACTCCCCTCAATCTGAAAAATCCACATAAAAGTTTTTGACTTCACTTCATATCAGAGAAGAAGTATTATTTTTTCCTTTTTCTTTTATGGGGTGTTTATAGTACCTAATTATAAAAATAAGATTAAATATTTGGCCATAGATTCTTTGTCATCTGTTGATTTTTAGATATTGTCTGTGGTTTCTGAAAAATTACACCAGATTTCTCATTTAAATTTTTATACTGATGCACAATACATCAAAATTTCCATGAAGAAAGTCAGTATGTGGAATGCATATATACATATATATATATATATATATATATATATATATGTATACTGCTATATTATATAGAGAAGTAGAATGAGTGGGACAGAGTTCTGAATATTGTGAGGGATCTATGCAGTCATTAATGACCATATTGCCTCCTCTGATGAAGATATAAAACTCCTCCAAGCTGATTCCTCATTTTCAAGATGTGATAGTTGCACTTGGTAACCAGGTGGCACTGTGGTTAGAGAACTGAACCTGAAAGCAAGAAGACTCATCTTTCTGAATTCAAATCTGATTTCAGATGCTTAAGAAATGTGGGATCCTGTGCAAGTCACTTGGTCTTGCTTGCTTCAATTCCTCATGTGGAAAATGATCTCGAAAAGGAAGTGACAAACTACAATAGTATCTTTGCAAAGAAAAACCAGAAAAAAAGGTCATAAAGAGTCAGACATGCCTGAAATGAACCAATAAAAACAATGACAAAAGATTCTTGTACTCCATCAATTCTAAGTACTCTTCTAGCTCTAAATCAATGGTCCTTGACTGTGTGATTTCTTTATTAATTGGGATGGTTTTATTATGATCTTCTTTGACAAGATTAGCCAGATAAATTGTGAAGCTAGTTTGTCACTTTAGAGGACAAAGTGTTGGGGCAAAAATGACAGCATTGCATACAAGCAAGACTTGGGTTCTAATTTTATTTTGCTTTTTTACTATTATGTTACTTTGGCCAGCTCACCGCATTGAGTTTCTATCCTTTTTTATATGATAAGAGGGAGATGGAACAAAATAAAGTTTATCCTTTTTCAGCTCTAAAATATTGCTGATTTATGCTTTGCTTTTACCTTTGCTTCAGAAAATAAAGTAACATTTTTGCTGAGATTAAGCAGTTAAAGAAGTGGTTGAGTGGGCAAAATCATAAGGTTTGAATTATAAATCTGAAAATATCTTCTAGGTAATTTAGGGTGTGTTGATAGATTTCAGAAGGTCTGTGAACTCAGATTAGAGAAAAATTACATTTTTATTTTCACTAACCTTTAAATTGAAATCTATCATTTCCTTCAATTTAAATAAAAAATATTATCTTGAAAAGGAGCCCAGAAACTTCAATGGATTGTTAGTGTTTCTTGCCACAAAAAAATTAAAGAAAACTTGACCAGGTATTATATTAAAGGTCTTTACTGACTCCTCAGATTTTTCTGAGCACTTTTCCACATTTCTTTTTTCCTCTCTGATTTTTATTATCCTTTATTATTTTTACCTGTGAATATGTATAGAGTTATAGAGTATCTTTTTAAAATCTTGATTTTTTAAAAATTTTCTTACTAAAAATGTCCTTGACCACATCATTTATCCTCTTGAGCTCATAATTTCCTCTTCTGAAAAAAATGGGAGGTTAGATTTAGTGATCTATAAGACTCCTTTAAGAGTAGCTAGTAGGTACAGTGAGTAGAGCACCAGGCCTGGAGTCCAGATATCTCATCTTC
Source organism: Macrotis lagotis (assembly GCF_037893015.1). Classification (NCBI taxonomy): domain Eukaryota; kingdom Metazoa; phylum Chordata; class Mammalia; order Peramelemorphia; family Peramelidae; genus Macrotis; species Macrotis lagotis. Next base: position 77,578,127 of record NC_133658.1, on the reverse strand, counting down.
CTGAATTAAAATCTGGTCTCAGACACTTGCAATTTTAATATTATGTGACTCTGGTTAAATATCTCTAACAAGAAAACTTCAAAAGAGGTCACCGAGTTGAAGACTAAACAACTGAATACCTGAAAGGAAAAGAATCCTTTGATCCCCAAAGCTATGATTCTATGATTCAATATAAGATATTCATCTCTAAAATATAAGCTGAATTTTTGTCCTTTTATTCCCAATACCATCTTCAAAAACATAAAGTAATGTACATGGCAGTAAACATAAAGAGTGTGATCATTCTTTTGACATATACTAAAAATCAGCTCCAAAGAACATCAGAAGCATATTATATCATCAAGGAAATGTAATACAGGAAAAAATTAGATCATTACATGGCAAAGATGAAGGATGATAAGTACCTAGATAATGTACTCCCCTGATACTTCTGTAATGTTGGAAAAAAAACAAATGAGACCTCAACTTATCAGGTAGAAACATGATAGAAAAATTTTGAGATCATAAAGACAAGAATTGCATCTGATAGGCATCAATGAATGACTGTATTGTTGGAGAGAATTTTCAAATCAAAGAGATCATACATTGATTAGAACATTTGGATATCCTCAAAAACTGACTCCATGGTTTATATATACCAATATATATTTAGTTACATATACCAATATTATATTTAGAAAAATTTTATTCAAGAAAATGAGATATATTTTGAACTCAAGGGAAGATATATAGTCTACATAAGTTGGCCACATTTCAACTTTTTGTTTTGCCTTATCTCTAATACACTTTCTCTGTGATAGAACAGAATGCATATAAAACTATATTCCATACCACAAATATGTCTATAGAGGTAGCTAAATAGCTCAGCAGATAGAGTACTGGATCTGGAGTCAGGAACAACTGAGTTCAAATTTGGTCCCAGATACTCACTAACTCTGTGGTTCTAGGTAAGTCACTTACTGTCTGTTTGCCCAATCCATTGGCAAATCATTTCAGTTTCTTTGCCAACAACATCCCTTTGAATTCTCAAAGAACTGTATATAGCTGAACAAAAGGAAAACATGTTCCAACGTTACCAAGAAATATCATAATGGTGATACTTTTGTTTAGTAATTATAACTACAAACTTGTTTTAGATGTACTACCTTTTTCATTTCTGTGATTTGGTGGGTTGCTGTCATCGGGATGGCATATCTGTACCCCTGTTTTCAATCATACAGGAAATCCTGAATAAAAATGAATGTAAAAACTTTTGCTAATTTACCATATCCTAGTCACTGTGCTAAGCAATAGAAAAAAAGAAACACTGCCTTCAAGGAGTACACAGGAGAAGAGAACACATAAATAGGAAATAAGAGTTTATCAAAAAAAAGATCAAAGAAAGACAAGAATATGGTCTTACAGAATCTGGACTAGTCAAAATAAGATGAAATGATAGTATGGAGGTGGAAGTCCAACTTCCAGTGGGAAGAGGAAGAATAAGTCAGATGAACAGAGAGTGGTATGATGATAGGGTACTGGGCAAGATTAAGTGAAAGGTCACCAGAGTCCCATGGGCAGGAGTCTTGGTGTATCTGGAAATCTGGAGTGTGGAAATTCCCTCTGCTCATAAACACTTACAATTCCTTATTAATTTATTGTGTTAGAGAGTTGTCTGAGGCACTATGACGTTAAATGACTGGCTCATAGTCCCATGACATAGAGTTCACATGATCATCTTAACATACACTATTATATATATTCTATACCATCTTGCCCTCTTTCTGAACCATGTGGTAAATGTGTTGAATTGGTAATCTCAGCAGTTTTCTGAATAACTGCCATTATCCTTGCCATTCTAACAAAGTATTAGTGCTGCACATTCTTGCACATACTTTGTATGTGGACTGCACATACGGAAAACTCAGAATAGCTTATGGAGTGTGGGAGGGAGAAAAATTTAATAAGATATACTTTTTATTTGAAATAGAAAAGAGTCCATAAGATCTTATCTTCATGATATTTTTTCCTGCAAGGTAGTAGAGAAATGACTGCATAGAATGCAGACAAGCAGGTAGAGATTACAACCTGTACCTTTTGGTTTTGGAAGAATAACTAATATGGATGAGTACCTGGATCCATTGGAGAATAGGAAGAAGAAAGTTAGCCTATTTGTCTCATGTCAATTAAAATAAAGTAGTCAAAATTAGCTGGGAATGTGTCATACACCCATACACAAACAGCATACACATATCAAATATGCATGATTCTCTTCAAAGTACTTAAATATTATCCTCCAAAATGTCTTTTCCATTGATATGCCTATTTTATTCTCTCTTTTCCCATTGTTTTCTTTCCTATTACAAGGTGCACATAGGAAGTTCAACACACTCAAGCAAATGACATCCATGCATCATCTCCTCTGCCACTAATCAATTCAGTAGCTATAAATTTCCCTCTCTTACATGTTAAGTGGCAATTAAATTAACATTTTTAACTGACTGCTTTAAGGTTTGCAGAATAAAACACTAAAGCCGAGTCAAATATCTAGAGAAAAATCCAATGGTTGACAAGACTTGTTTCAGAAATTTGTAAACAGCATCCTGCCTGTGTGAGGTGTCTGATGCTAGTAATTTTAGAGCTGGAGTGTTTTATATCTGTTTAGAATAACTTGGCTTTATATCCTGTTAAAATGTCACATGGATAAGAGGAGTAAATTCTAGCAGCTGTGACAGGATTATCATTGCTAAGGAACTCACATTCTGTGTGTTCAAATGGCGTATGCCTCTTTCTCACTGTTTGCCTCTGTCTTTCCTTGTCTTTGAGTGATAGGTTGTCCTTGCCTAAGTGAACCTGAACATGAACTTCAAATCCTTGGCTGCTGCTTCTTCTGTTTGTGATTCATGCTCAGGTCACTGAATAACAATGCAGAGAAATGGCTATTGCTAATCCTGACTGTAACTTGGTGAGATTGAGAGGGTAGGGGTTTCTAAATCAGTCCTAGGTATCCAGAAACAAATGTTTCCTGCATACTACACCACCTCTAAGAGAAAGTGGAAATCATCTGGGTCCCTCTGGGCCTGAAGGAACTAAAAAAGCAGGGCAATCCTCTCTTCCTGTAGCTGAAAATCTGAGAGAGAAAGAGGGGAGACACAGAGACAGAAACAGACAGAAACAGAGAGAGATAGAAGCAGAGTCAGAAGACAGCAGAGTTAGAGAGTCAGTCCTATCATACTATTGCAAAGATGCCACTGAATCAGAAGTTTCTTCTACATTAGCCAATGCTGAGATGATCCCATTGCAGAGGAGGGCACGCTTGGGAGCCAATCAAGAATTGTTGCTTGTATCAGTAAAAAGAAATGTCCAATCGCAATCAAGACCATGCTCCTTGGGATTCCCTCTGTGGATGAGACAGTTGGTATAGTGAAAAGTCCATCGGGTATACTTGAGCTCAAATCTTTCTTTAATACTTTCCAGCTAGGTAATTGTGCTGAAATAGTTTTGCCTTTCCCAAACTCATTTTCTTAATTTGTGAAATAGTTATGATGTCTTGTACTTTCTACCTCGAATTCAAAATACTTTATGAAGTACATAATATATGCTAGGTAGCATGGTATGGTAAACAGACTTCTGGGCTTAGGATCACGAAGACCTGGATTCAAAAGGATGCTTCTGAATTATTAGCTATATAACATTATAAAGATGAATAAACTTTTATGTGTCTCATAACATATCTATTAATTCATAGACAGGTGGTAATCGGTGAATAACTGGAGAGAAAAATTCTGGGAATTACAAAAATAAGAGATTCTTAAATATATTCTAGACAATGAGGATACAAGCAAGGATCAGAAAAAAATTTTCTACCTTCATAAAAATAAGCAGGTAGGTGGCACCAGAGACCAAAGAGTATTGGTCCTGGAGTCAGGAAGGCTAATCTTTCTGAGTCCTGGGTAAACCACTTAACCCTCTGTGCTTCAGTTTTTTTTTTCCTTCTGTAAAATGAGCTTAGAAGGAAACAGCAGCTACTTAGACTTGATTGAAAAATGACTGAAGGAAGGGAAGACTGTGTTGAAAGTTATGTTGACTCAGTTATCCACTGTTCCCAGTCCTGCTCACTAAACAGTGTTGGGGGAGACTTGTACTTGTCCTCTATCAAAGAGAACCAAAATGATATCACTAGATTAGAGACAAGTTACAATATATCCAACTGTGCCTGATCACACTCAAAATATCTATCACAGGTGCAGAACATTTAGTACATGTGAATACCTGGGGAAGGTATCCTAAACTTATGTATCTCATGTCTCCTTTGAACTGTTTCCATTCTGCTTTGCTCGTAGAGCACAGCGCCCTCTGTGATGAGGGATCACCAAACTGGGTGATCCTGTGCCAGTGTTTCCTATGTCATGCAATAAGTTCCAAAGTTCTTAAGAGACCTTCAGGGTGTCCATAAATCACTTCTTCTTATTCCCCTCCCAGTCCTTTCCGTCCTGCACCCCCCCCCCCCCCCCCCCGCCCTGTGTGAGTTCTCCATAAAACAGTCTTTTTGGCAAGTGTATGTTTGGCATTTGAACAATGTGGACAGCGCATCATAGTTGCACTTTCTGTAGTAATGTTTGAATGCTTGGCAGCTTAGTTAGAGAAAGGACCTCAATATCTAGTTTCTTCTCCTTGGGGCAGGCTCTGGTTGGGGAAAGGAGACACCAAATTTGCAGTTTTTTGTTTTTTTTTACAAGGCGATGAGGTTTAGTGACTTGCCCAAGAACACACAGCTAGGTAATTATTAAGTGTCTGGGGCAGGATTTGAACTCAGGTCCTCCTGATTCCAGAGCCAGTGCTGTATTCACTGCCCCACCTAGCTGTCCCCAAATCTGCAGTTTTTGTAATACCTGCTTGTCCTCAAGTACCTCTGTCTTCAAATTGGTACCTTCTTTCTACCTTTGGGAGGACCAGAGATGCAATTGAGGCAGGGTGCAGGACTTAAAGGAATAGGAAAGACTAATGTGTAGAATGCCACCCTTGTGCCACTCCTTAGAGGGTGACCCCTGTGACATTCTAATTGGAGAATACCTGGACCTGGGGACTGAACCTCTCCCCAAGTGCTACCCTTATCCAATGCACTATGGAAATATATTTAAGTAAGGCCATGGAAGAGAAGGATTCTTTCTCTCTCTCTGTTTCCCCTTCTTTGAGGGATGGTCACTATCTCTCTCTAAACCAATCCTCTACTCCATTTGGGGGGCGGGGAAGAGAGTCTCATCCCAGCCAGCTCTTTTGGCTGCATTCCTTTCACTCTTGCCCTCATATGACTGGACTCGAACCTTTGTTATTCACCCTGTCCTCAAGTCACTTACTGTCTCTGCAGGAATATTTTTAGTTTGAATTTTGCAGGCTTACAAAATAAAAATCCTGAGCTTCCCTGCTCCCAGGGCTACTTTTTCACTTTCAAAAGGACTCTCACTTTTAGAATAGTAACACCACTTTCTCCCACAACACAATGGTTGAACTTCATTTGCTGAGTTAGACCTACTGAATTTTTTTCTTCAAGCTACATATAAACACTCTTCCTACCTAGAAACCAATACTCATTTCCAGAGATCAACCTCTCAGTGAGTTGCTACCTTGAAGTGCTTATAATAAAATTGTCTTAATTCTCTTTGTCCTGACTTTTTTCCTAGTCCCAGTAAAAGTCCAAAGAAGAATTTTCCATTCAACATCTGACCTTTATGGAACTTTCAACCTCCCTCACAGAAATGGAGAAAAGAAAGTGCTTTATACATTTTAAAGTATACAAGTTCATGGGATCAGAATGCAAGGACTTTTTTGTCCCTGGAGCCACTTTTAGCTCCCACTCTTTCCAAAGGGTGAGATCCCCAGAGTGGAGATAGACTTGAGGAGTTGTGGTTTCCATTATTGTTATTCTTAAACCTTTTGTACTTTCCAAAGATTATCAGCCACTACACTCAATTAACTTTTAAAACAGGCCTTTTTTGTTAAGAAGATATAATAAGAAAAATTTGTACTGAGAAAAATTAATGTTGACTGTATGATTTATTATGTATATCCCTATTTAATACATATATTTTCTCAGACTTCTAAACTCTGAATGCTGTTGATTATGAGGCTGATGTTTGTCCTTCATTTTCTTTAAGCAATGGGATTGACTTGCCAAGGTCACATAGCTAGATAATTAGTTAGTATCTGAGGCTGGATTTGAACTCAGGACTTCCTGACTCCAAGGCCAGTGCTCTATCCCTTCATTTTCAAAGAAGGCCATGACATTAGGGAGGTGATGCCAGAGAAAGTGAGTGAATTGGATTTGAGTGAGGGGGTGCTGGACTTAGTCACCATCCAGGACCATCTCCAGATGTCCTGATTCATATCTGGTCAATGGACATAGATAGCTCTGGAGGAGAAAGTGAGACTGATGACTTTGCACAACAATACACCCCCTGATGTCATGTTCTTTTTTGAGAAGGAAAGACAGACATCATCATCATCATCATTGTTATCAGGCTGTATTTCCCCTAATAATGGCAGCTATAAAAGTATAAAGTATAAAGTATCTAAAAGATTTCTCCCCCAAAGTACAGGAAACTAACCCTTGTAATAGACTGAAGTGTAAGAGATTAAACTGATGATGACTGGTGATGTTTGTCCTTCATTCTTAAAATAGACCATGACATCAGAGAAGTGATATTATGACATGCAAGTGAGCTGGATTTAAATGAGGGGGTTCTGGGCAAAGTCACCAGCCTCATTTTCTGTTCCAGAAACAAATTAGTCCAGTAGTCAGGTATGGATCAGGACAAATGAAGGAGTCTCTGGATGCAGTAGAAGATTTTGACCTTAAGGTTGATCTTTTCCAGGTCAAAGTTTGACTGAGATAATGCCCATTCAGCGATTAAGTTTAGCAAAAAGAGAGGAGGCAAAAGAGGCTAAGAAGGACCACTCCAAAAAAAAAAAAAAAGATGAAACTCAGAGGGTAAGGTCCTCATGGTTTCTCAGTGATTAAGACTGGTAAGAAGGGGAAAAAAAGAATGAAAGAGCCTGTTTTGAATAGACCAAATGAAGAAAAAAAATAAATCTGGAAAGATAAGACTCTCAGGGAAGTTCTGGAGAAAACAGAACCTATTGCTGTTTATATTCTCTCTAAATCAATCAGGGCCCAAACAGTGAAGGCTTAGCCTGAGACTCTTTGTTGTCCAATTAAGAAGAACCAGAGTGATTTGGACTTGTACCTAAAAAACCTTATAAGCTTTTTAGGCAGAATACTCACAAGAATGGGAAGAAAGAAAAGAGAGAATGAAAGGAAAGAAAAGAAAGAGAGAAAGAGAGGAAGGAAGGAAGGAAGGAAGGAAGGAAGGAAGGAAGGAAGGAAGGAAGGAAGGAAGGAAGGAAGGAAGGAGGAAAGGAAGGAAAGTAGGATGGAACTCTCCTTTTATTGAATAGAATCATCTCACTTTCTCCTGAAGAGCCATCAGGTCAAGTGGCCAAATATGGGACAGGACAACTGGAGATGGTCCTGGATAAAGCTTAGAACACAGTGATATTGAGGAATATGTATAAAGAATCTATATGGATAAAGATTAAACTCATGAATCTGGATTACTTAGAAACTCTTGAATCTATAGTTAGGATTTCTTTTTATACCTTCAAAATATTTCTTCCCTTGTGTGGTTATGCATTTGTTTATTTTTGTTTTGGATAGGTTTCCTCTGTTCTAGGTCAAGTATGTTATCTTTTCTTGTAAATGCTGCAGGAGAATATTAGGGGAATATTCATCTGGCAGTGGTATTATGGAGCTGGAGCTTTGGGTAGAGCACTTACCCTGAAGTTAGGAGGAACCGAGTTCAAATCTGTCCTCAGACATTTACTAGCTTTGTGACCTTGAGGAAGTCACTTAACCCTCATTGCCTCACATCCAGGGCTGTTTCCAGTTGTCCTGATTCCTATCTGGCCACGGGACTCAGTTCTGGAGGAGAAAGTGAGTCTAATGACTTAGCACAGCACCACCTCACTCAAATACAATTCACAAGTTTGTCATGGCATCACGCTCCCTGATGTGGCCTGTTTTGAGGGAATGTTTTCTTTGCTTGTCTGGCATTTTCTGTGGGCCTCTGACTTCCTTCTCATTGTTCACCCTCTTATGAAATGTAAATTCACCCATAGCAACCTTAGTCCCTTTCCCCCTTGAACCTCCTTCACCTGTCTAACATGCAGCTGCCAAGATTTATGTCTGACCTTAGGCCTGTCCACTGGTCCTCGCAACAAGGGGTGGGGGAAGGGATGTGGATTGGTTTCTTAAAAACTCTGCTCATCCTCTTCACCATGCTGACTCAGCTAATCTCTGTTGATTGCGCAGCAACAACTTTGTGGCTGAACTCCTCTTGTTCCGTCCCTAATACTCATGCAGCCACAGCAGCTACTGCTCCTTCTGAGTTTTACTGTCTTCCTAAAAACTCACTTTCTTTACCTCGTTACCTTTTTAAAGAACTCTGTGAATTAATTTGGACCTGTTTTACAGGACTTAAAATGTTTGATCTTCTCTCATGCTTCTGAGCCAGAGAACATTGTGGTTTCTTGGCTTATAAATGAACTCCCACTTATCCTTGTCTGTCCCCCTCCCCCAGGATGCCCACTACCTAGGTGCCCTGCATCAATTCACCCTGTAACAGAATCTTCCATTCAAAGGCATAAGAAAAGGGGGAGTAGAAAGAGGGGAAATATCTATCCTTTTCTCTAAGTGGTTCCGTCTCAACTCCAGAACTGAAATCATACACTGCTTGGTAATACTTCACCGTATTAAGCCACTTTGTACATAGACTTGAGAAAGGACCTCAGGGTTTGGTACTACCGTATTTGGCACTCAATGGGCAAGTTGTTCAAATACCAAAACATACACTGCCCAAAAGATTATTTGATGGAGAACACACACAGGTTAAACACTTATTTTGTGGTCAGAAAAACCATACAAGAATGCTCTCAAGGTCTCTTTTTAGAACTTTGGAATTGATAGCATGGTACAGAAGATACTGGCACAGAACCACCCAGTCTGGCATGTCCTAATCAGAGAAGGTTCAGTACTCTATGAGCAAAGCAGAATTAAAGTAGTTCAAAAGAAACATGAGATGTACAGATTTAGAGATTTCACCTCAATTGTTTGCATGGACTATTTCTGTTTCATCTGTGGTAGAGCATTCTGTGGCCTGTTTAGCCAAAATCTGACACTTTGTAACTTGACTCTTACATAATAACTTGACATTTTAGCATAGAATGAAGAGCAACTAACCAACTAAAATATGCTCAACAGAAATGAATTGTTTCCTCTATCAATCACATATCCTCTTTATCTAATCAAAGAGATTTATACTTCAAAAAGAGATCATGAGGAATAAACAAGATGTTATTTAATTATATCCTTTGATTGATTAATTAAATGTATGAGGAATAAATTCAAATGTATAATAAGATCACAGATTTAGAACTAGAAGGAAATCTAAATGCCAATAAACCCAGTCCACTCATTTTTACAGATAAGGAAACAGAGGCCCAAAGACATTAAGAGATTTATGCAGAATCACATATCAAATGAGTCACTGAGCCAGGATTTGAACCTAGGTCTTTATAGCTTATTGACTATCCACTAGTAGGAATAAGGAAAAATCGCTAAATGCAGTTGAGGAAAGGTTATTTAAGTGATCATTATCATGGTTAGCCTTCAAGCAGATGCTAACAGCAGAGTGAAGGGCAGAGTTGCCAGCCAGTCTCTCCCAAGGGGAGAGGACAAGCTGACATTGATTTGGGATCCTGTCACATATGGCACTCTGGTGAAATTAATGGGGGTATAATTCTTCTAGCTACAGTCCTATTCATCTCTCTTTCCTCTTCTGAATAACAAAACAAAACAAAACAAAATAAAATCCTGAAAATTCAGCCTCTGTCTTGTACATTTTTACCCCCTTTTCTCTTCTTTCAGAAGCTGAACACTCCATCCATGGAGATTGTTAGTTATGCTTCCAGTATCTACTCTTTTCATTGACTTTCAATTCATGTGAAAGTGACCTACAAAGACTCCTGTTATGCTCACATCACTGGATCATTTAAGTTCCTATGGGACTAGGTTAGTCTTTTGAATTTGCTTTTCACAGTGCATAGGATAGCCTTATTCCACAAGGAATTTTCAGTTCTTGGTTCTCTTTAAAGGTTTGGAAAAAGGTCTGCAGGCCTGAAGGCCTTTATGCCTTTTTTTAATTTTGTTTTATTTTTTTTACTATTCTGCTCTGGAATTCTGCCAAATACTTTATGTTAAAATACAAATGAAAACAACAATAAGTTTGTGAATTCAATTTCCCTTCTGAGTTGACTCAAGGTATTTTGAGCAGATTAAGTGTCAAAGGAAGATGGGAAATGTTTGTGAAAGGCATTTACCTTTCTTTATGAAACTAATAAAATTTCTAAAACATTATCATTTACATAGTTGAGAGGTTTATCTGGGTAGATAATGGAAAAGGGGTAAGCAATTCAAGTAAACTTTTGGAGACATTCAGATTATGCATTTTTGTGCAGTACAATGACTAGAAATCTTAATTGGGACTTCCAAAGCCTGGGCTTTTGTCTCAGTTCCATCACTTGTTTGCTATTTGATACTTGGCAAGTCACTCAAAATCTTTGTGTCCTTTTATACTTTATTTTGTCAAAAGAGGGAGACTGGACTAGGTAATCCCTATAAATCTTTGCAATTTTAATATCTTTGTTAGATTTATTAATAGATAAATCGCTTATTTGTTCATTGAATAATATTGTTATTCTGCCCCACTTCACTGCTGTCCAGTTGGGCAACAGATTTTCCTTTCTCACTCCCTCCCTTTCTTCCTTCCTTTTTGTCTCTCTATCTCTGTTTCTGTCTCTTTCTCCCTTTCTTCTGTCCACATGGGGAATCACAATCACAAGGCTTTGTCTGAAGGAATGCAAATTTTGATCACTGAAAACAGGTAAGATATTTGGGTATTGTGTGGGATAAAAATTCACGTAAACAGAGAGACTCCTCTGAGTAAAAAAAAACAAAAGTTTATTTTTGACTTTTCTCGAGAAAAGGGCACATTCCAATTTTCACAAAGGTAGTGAAGAACAATGAGCTGGCCCAAATTGACAGTCAAACAAGATTATATGGCCTAACTCAATCCCCTCCTCCTCCCTATCATCCCTCTCTAGCCACTCATTGTTTAGTCTTTAGAATTACATTCTACTTGTGAAAATCTACTCCAGCAACAGAGAAAAGAAAGAAAAGTTTTCATAAAATATTACTTCACCATCCAGATGGTTCAGGATTATAGCTATCTTATTGAAGTAATGTAACTTGTCTTGGAACGCAAGGTCTAGGAACAGTCTACTTATCATGAAACAAGAGGAGTCTTATGAATTTCTTTGGAATACGAGGTTTTTAATTTGGGAAAAAGTCTACTATCTCTCTAGTAGTCAGTAAAAATAGTCATCAAAAGTTAGGAGAGTGAGCCACCTGTTTGTAATACAAGGGACTTTCTTCTAGAAATAATTTAAGCATAATAATTTGTTCTTTCTTTAATATTTCTTAATCCTGAGAGGACTTCACTAGGAATATTAACCCTGAAATGGTTTTATTGGGAATATTCCACTCAGTATTGACCAGTTCCAAATCATTTAGGCTCTCAATTACTGAATATATATAGTATTCCAAAGAAGGTCATAAGACTCCTCTTGTTTCATGATAAGTAGACTGTTTCTAGACCCTGCGTTCCAAGACAAGTTACATTACTTCAATAAGAAAGCTATAATCCTGAACCATCTGGATGGTGAAGCAATATATATGACTCTAGGGGAGAAAGTGAGACTTGTGAATTTCCACTCACTTAAATTCAATTCACATGCATTCATGTCATCAAATCCTTGATGTCATGGTCTTTTTCTAGAAAAAAGGACAAATAACATATTCTTCTTATTTCTTTATCTATTTATTCAAGTATTTATTTATTCATTTCCTTTTAATCCATCTGTGGATTAATTAAGTGTCCCAAGACTGTACCTCCAATTTTATTCCTTTGCTGATTCAACTCTACGTTTTAGATGTAACTCATGTCTTAGAGAGTTGTGAAGAAGCTGTAAGAAGCTATATGACCTGCCCATATTCATAAAGATGGTGTGTGTGTCAAAGGCTGTGTTATCCCATTACTTTCCACAAACAAGAGCCGTACTGCCTCTTATGCTGATTCCATTTGTGTATATACCTCTAATATAGATGATCTTTTCTCTTCTGTCTCCCTCATCAGAGCCCTATAGGTTCTCTCATTTTACAATTAAGGAAACTGAGATAAACATAGGTTAAGTGATTTAAAAGGCTCACATAGCTAGGAAGTTATTTGAGACTGAATTTGAATTTGTTTGCCTACTTCAAGGCAATCCATTGCACCCCCATGAGATCTTTTCTAATCATTTATCGATGATCATCCCTTTCCCTCATCTTCCAATGTAAATTTTACTATTATAGTATTCTCTACATTTATCTACTCCACACTATTCAAAATTCCACTTCCACAGTTCCAGACCTTTATACCCTTTATATGGGCTATTAAGAATGCCTTTTTCTCCACCTTAGTGCTCACATCTCTTCTTGCCTCTATTTTTTTTGTCTTTTCCAATGTTTCAGATTTCTACCTCTGCCTTAGCTATTTTTTTTCCTTTTGCTAATGCACAAGTCTGAGCATATCACTTTAATGGTCAAAAACAATTCATTGATTTCTCATTTGCCTGCAAAGAATATTCCAGATACTTTAATCTGGCAAGAATAAACCTATGAAATCTTCTCTAATATATTATAGAAAGATTTGATTCAAACCAACCCTAAATTTGAGATGACATGCAAGGAAATGTGCCAGCATCCGGGATGCAAGAGAATAAAAGAAATAATCTTGTTCTTCAACATAGTTTTAATCCACTATTATTTAGAGATTTGTTTCAACATGCACACCAAGAAGTAAGTGAAAGGTAATATGAAAAGGAAAGGAGCATTCAGAACTTCAGAAATCAGGGAAGTTTCACCTAGGAGATGTTATCATTGCTGGTCCTTGAAAGAAGATAAAATTTCTGAGAGATGGAAGTATTGAATGATAATATTCCAGGAATGAGGGGTAGCATGTGCTTATAAGGAAACTCAATGGTATGACCAGTGACTCAAATTTCAGAGATCTTCAATTTAAATCCAACCTCTATGTATGACCTTAGACAAGTTAACTTCTTGGAAGTAGAGGATAAAATTTCAAATTTAGGGAATAGATTGTCATATAATTAATCAGGAATGTGTGCAAAGACATATGAAATATGGTCTGAAAAGTAATATATATATATATATATATATATATATATATATATATATATATATATATATAGTGGATTTGGCCAGGATGAAAAGATTGATATTCAACTGATAGTCAAAAGTCAGCTATTGATAGTAATTGGGAAGAATAATAGTCTTTTTTGAAATCTCCCATACTGATTAACACCTTCTTAGCTTTGTGATCAACATGATTGTTCAGATATCACTTCTAACTTGAACAACATCAAAAGATTCATAAGAGGTCTTACTGGTTTTAGATTTTTTTTTACTTTCCAATTCATACACACACCCAAGTGACAAATTATTCCTTTAGTATAGGTATGATTTTATCATTATTTAAAAACACTCCAATTGGTTTTATTTTTCCTCTTTTATTCAGTGTATAAATCAGACAATTCAGACTATTTACTCTTTTCCTCATCTCTGCCTCATTTTTCAAGGTCTGCTTGTTACTTCCAATGAGTCTTCTGCAATTGCACTGGTCTGAAGTGACTACATCTGCTTCCACAGCAGTTTGCAAAGGGCTCTTCTCTGAACCTTTATCATGATATGTATCACATTTTCTGTGTACTCATCTTATTACCTTGACTCTATTGATTGTAAACTGGAGGAAAGAGATAATATCGTATTTTTCTCCATATCTCTCTTATTCCCGTAAGTGTTTTTTAAGTGAATGTATGAATTGCCTTTCTGTATTAGAATGCTATTTCTGTCTAAACAACATATATCAATCATCTAGAATTAGAGTATTCTGTCCCCTGGATTGCTAGACAAATATCAATAAACTCTTACCTTTGACTCTCATTATACCAAATTTCATGCTGTTCACCACTTTATGTAATACTTTGAATTTTAATAGTACAATGGGAAAATTATAGCTTTTATTTCAATCAATTATATTCTGGATTTATGTTTTAATAATTGAGTTTGGGAGATACTCTAACATCAAAAATAAAATAAAAAATAATCTCCTTCACATATTTCTTAGTTCCCCTTGCTAGGTAATCTTATAGTTGACAAATACCTTTTATTTTTCTTGATTCAGTTTTGCAATATATCTTTCCACACCATTTAGTAATATGTTCCAGCTACTGTACAAGGGATACAGAGAAAGGCAAATATAGTCCACATACTGAAGACATTCACATTGTAATGGAAGAGAAATCATGCAAACTACAATGAATAAACAAGATACGTGCAGGCTGAATTGGAGTAATTTCACAGAGAAAAATTAAGATTAAGGAGGATTGGGAAATTTTTCTTGGGAAGTTGGTACCTTAGTAGACACTTAAAAGAAACCTCAAATTAAAGATAATGAAAAGAAAAGTCTTCCAAGCATGGGACATAGACACTGAAAAAAATAGTATTGGGAGAGAGAGAGAGGATCTTATGGGAGTATCAGAAAGAAAGTCACTGTCTCTGGATCATATTTTATGTGGAGAGGAGAAAAGCAAAAAACTGGAAATGTAAGGAAGGCATGACCTAATGAAGTATTTTAATTAATACTGAATTCTGATGGTAGTTCTGTAGTTTATTAAGTGACAGGGTTATAGAGTAGTTTTTTTTCATGACAACAGAACTCTTTAGGAAGATCAGTATGCCAGTTCAGTTGAAGATGGTTGGCTCAAGGAGAGTTGAGGCAAGGAGAGCAATCTGTTCTCTCATTATAGTGCAGGAATAAGATTATGACAGTAAGTACCAGAGGAGTTGCAGATTTTGTCAAGAAAAGTTGCTTAAGCATTTTCTTTATTTCCCCCATTTTATAGATTAACAAGGTCAGTTTGGTAGGGGTGTGGTAGGGGTATAGAAAATTATTTATTTATTTGTTTGTTTGTTTGCAAGGCAATGGGATTAAGTGACTTGACAAGGTCATGCAGCTAGGTAATTATTAAATGTCTGAGGCTGGATTTGAACTCAGGTACTCCTGAATCTAGGGCCTGTGCTCTATTCACTCAGTCACTAGTTGCCCCGGGGCATGTTAAAGAGAGATGAATTCAAATTCTCTCTGAGACATTCACTTGCTATGTGACCCTGGGTCAGTCACTTAGCTTATATGAGTCAAGTTGACTCATCTGTAAAATTAGGATGATATCACTTGCCTCACAGAGTCATTGTGGGGATCAAATGAAATACTACATGTAAATCATTTGAAAACCTGAAATCTTTATGTAAATATTGGGTAGTCATGATTATTCAAGTGATAATATCATGGTTACATGATTTCTTGACCTGCCACATTATCACTTTTGATTATATTCAGCCTCTCAACCTCTGCTTTAAAATTTATGTGACCAGGGAGAGGAAGGTCAATGGAAATATAAGAAAGTTGTGAATGATCATGGACGATATGCAAAGGATATTCTAGAGTTGATGTACATATTTCTTTGAGAGGGCAGAATGCAAACTGAGGTATATTTGATAAAGGGACTTATTACTCCTCTTTCTCTGCCTCCTAACTCTACCTGTACCCTTGATATTAAAGAGGTTCAGTCATGACAAACCATGTTCCTTTTCTATCTTCTCTCCCTTTTTCCTCCTCATCATCCTTATAGTTTTGTTTTGTTTTGTTTTTCTCCTAAGGGAACATCTCTGTGATTCCAAAGTTATTGCCTGAAGCTAGTAATTGCCATAGCATTCTAATTAAGGAATAAATTTCTAGCCTTTTCAACATTAATATGCTTGTTCTCTAGCTCCATTCCATTTCAGGCCACCAAAATTGGAAAGGGAAGGGATTGTCCCAGTAAAATATATGGAAGGGTAATGTTCCAGATACATTCCCATTTGGGTTTAAAAATCTAACTTAGTCTACAGGGAAGGGGGGTAGACTGGGAAAGGGGAAGATAAGGGAAGAAGGAACTGATAAAAGGGAAGGGAAGTATAAGTGAAAATAAACTGAAATTTAAATTTTTAAAAAATAAATCAAAGGGAAAGGTGGTAAAATTTTGTTGAGTTGGAATAAGAGAAAAAAAGAGATAAATATAAATGGAGAAAGGTAGCATAGAGGGAAATACAAAATCAGTAATCTTAGCAACTGTAAATATGAATGGGATGAACTGTTCCATAAAATGGAAAACAGATAGCAGAATGGATTAAAAACCAGAATCCTACAATATGTTGTTTACAAAAAACACATTTGAAGCAGAGAGATACACTGAGGGTAAAGTAGCAAAATAAAAATATATTATGCCCTAGTTGAATAAAAAAATCAGGGGTAGCGATTCTAATCTCAGACAAAGTAAAAGCAAAAGATCAATCTCATTAAAAGGAGTAAGAAAGGAAACTACATATTCTTAAAAGTCACCACTGGTAATGAAACTATATCATTAATAAACATCTATGCACCTAGTTGGATGGGTTGAGTGAATTACAAGGAGGAACAGATACCAAAACTTTAATAATGGGAGACCTCAACCTCCCTCTCTCAGAAATAGATAAATCTAACGACAAGAAGAAAGTTGAGAAGGTGAATGAAATCTTAGAAAGCTTAGTAGATATGACAGACCTCTGGAGCAAACTTAATGGGGGACAGAAAAGAATATAACTTTTTTTCCAGCAGTACATGGCACCTTCTCCAAAATTGACTATATATTAAGGCACAAAAACCTTAAAATGAAATGCAGAAAGACAGAAATAATACATACACACTTCTCAGTTCATGATGCAATAAAAATTACATGTAATGAAGGGTCAGGGAAAGATAAACCCAGAACTAATTAGAAATTAAATAACTTTATCTTAAATAATTT
The DNA here is from genome assembly GCF_037893015.1 of Macrotis lagotis. Taxonomy (NCBI): domain Eukaryota; kingdom Metazoa; phylum Chordata; class Mammalia; order Peramelemorphia; family Peramelidae; genus Macrotis; species Macrotis lagotis. The sequence goes on along the minus strand of NC_133658.1, from coordinate 77,561,030 downwards.
ATGGATCAAATAGCAAATAATAGAAATAATCAATAATTATATACAAGAAAATGATAATAATGAGACATAATACCAAAATTTATGGAATGCAGCCAAGGCAGTTTTGAGGGGGAACTTTATTTCTCCAACTGCCTATATAAATAAAAGAGGAAGAAGAGATCAATGATTTGGGTATGCAACTAAAAAAAGCTCAGAAAAGAACAAATTAAAATCCCCAATTAAATACCAAACAAGAAATTCTGAAAATCAAGGGAGAGATTAATAGAATAGAAAGCAAAAAAAAAACCCCATTGATCTAAGTTTGTTTTATGAAAAATTCAATAAAATAGACAAACCTCTGGTTAATCTGATTTAAAAAAGACAGAAGATAACCAAATAGCCAGTATCAAAAATGAAAAGGGTGAATTAATCACAAATGAGGAGGAAATTAGAAAGATAACTCAGAGCTACTTTGCCAAACTGAATGCCAATAAATTGGACAACTTGAGTGAAATGGATGAATATTTACAAAAATACAAACTGCCCAGATAAACAGAAGAGGAAATAAATTACTTAAATAAGCCCATTTCAGAAAAATAAATTGAAGAAACCATCAATAAACTCCCTAAGAAAAAGTCTCCAGGTGCAGATGAATTTACAAGTGAATTCTACCAAACATTTAAGGAACAATTAATTCCTATTCTGCAAAAATGTAAAAAAAAAAAAATAGGAGAGGAAGGAGTTCTACCAAACTCCTTTTATGACACCAACATGGTGCTGATTGCCAAACCAGAAAGAACCAAAAGAGACAAAGAAAATTATAGACCAATCTCCCTAATTGATATTGATGTAAAAACTTAAATAAAATTTTAGTAATGAGACTACAGGAAGTTATTATTAGGTTAATTTACCATGATAAGGTTGGATTTATACCAGGTAGGCAGGAATGGTTCAACATTAGGAAAACACTCAACATAATTAAACATAGCAACAGTAAAACCAACAGAAACTACATGATTATTTCAATAGATGCTGAAAAAGCCTTTGATAAAAAAAAAACATCCATTCCTATTAAAAACTCTAGAAAGTATAATAAATTGTATTTTCCTTAAAATTATAAATAGTATCTATCTAAAATATCAACAAATATTATATTTAATGGGAATAAACTCAGAGCATTTACAATAAATTCAGGGGTGAAGCAAGGATGCATTACTCTTCAATATAGTATTAGAAATACTAGCAGTAGCAATAAGAGAAGAAAAAGAAATTGAAGGAATCAGAATAGGCAAGGAGGAAGTAAAACTTTTACTCTTTGTAGCTGATATGATGGTATACCTAGAGAACTCAAAACAATCATCTAAAAAAACTCCTTAAACAATGAACAAATTCAGCAAAGTAGCAGGATATAAAATAAACCAACATAAATCATCAGCATTTCTATAAATGAATAACAAAGTCCAAGAACAAGAGATAGAAAGAGACATTCCATTTAAAATCACTGTATATAACATTAAATACTCGGGAATCTACTTCTCAAGACAAACCCAGAAATTGTCTGAACACAGTTATAAAGCTCTCCTCACTCAAATAAAGTCAGTTCTAAATAATTGGAAAAATGTCACATGTGCATGGTTAGGTTGAGCTAATATAATAAAAATGACAATTCTATCCAAATTAAATTACTTATTCAATGTGATACCAATCAAACTACCAAATAAATACTCTACCCAGATAGAAAAAACAGCAACAAAATTCATTTGGAGTAACAAAAGGTCAAGAATAGCAAGGGAAATGATAAAAAAAAAATTATAAAGTAAGGTGGCCTAGCTCTACTGGATCTAAAACTATACTAAAAAAGTAGCCGTCATTAAAACTCCTTGGTCCTGGTTGAAAAATAGAGTAATGGATCAGTAAATTAGGATTGGTTCCAAAGAAAATGCAGTAAACAAATACAAAAATCTTTTATTTGACAAACGCAAAGACATCAGTCTCTGGGATAAGAACTAGGCATAGATCCACATCTCACACCCTATACCAAAATAGAGTGAAATTGGGTACAGGATTTAGACATGGAGTTGTGAATGGATCCAACCTTTCTAGAAAAGCAATATGGAACTATGCCCAAAAAACAACAAAACTGTTCATACCCATTGACCCAACAATTCCAATTCTAGGGTTATATTCAGAAGAAATTGTAAAAACAGAGAAAGTCCCACATGTTCCAAAATATTCATAGCAACCCATTTTGTACTGGCAAAGAATTGGAAATTCAGGGGATGCCCATCAATTGGGAAATAGTTAAACAAGTTATGGTACATGAAAACTATGGAATACTATTGTTCTATAAGAAACAATAAATGGGGGTGGCTAGGTGGCATAGTGGATAAAGCACTGGCCCTGGAGTCAGGAGTACCTGGGTTCAAATCTGGTCTCAGACACTTAATAATTACCTAGCTGTGTGGCCTTGGGCAAGCCACTTAACCCTGTTTGCCTTGCAAAAACCTAAAAACAACAACAACAACAACAATAACAGCAAAACAATAAATGGTTGGACTCCAGAGAAGCATGGAACATCTTAGGGGATCTGATGCTGAGTGAAGGGAGTAGAGCCAAGAGAATAATATACACATCAACATTATGAGATGAACAATGTTGCTGGAAGCAACCCCTTTCAGCAGTCCAGAGAGCTAGGAGAATAGTATTTGAGAGATTATGGATTATATTATCACCAACCAGAGGAAGAAAATTAAAAAACAAAAGAGGAAAAAAAATCCTTTACCAAATCTGATGATCACTTTATAAAAAATATCTCTTATGCATCTCTTTCCCTTAATCCTAATTCCTCATGCCAAAATTACTACTAATTTGTAAATATGTTTAACAAAATATGTATATAAAAATGCTAAACTGATTGTTCTCAACTGAGTGAAGGAGGGGTGGAAAGGGAGGATGGAGAGAAACTTTGTAACTTGGAAATATACATGCACAAATATATAGAAATAAAATTTAGGACTTCCGGCCAAGATGGCGGAGAGAAGACAGGCACAGTTCTAAAGTCTCCTGATCTCTTCCCCATCTATCACATGAAACAAACCTCTTAAAAGAAATCTGAATCAGGAAACCCAGAAAGAAAAGCCAGGAGAGGAAAATCTACCTCAGCATTTGTCTCCGGCAGCAGCTTTGGCTGAGTACCAGCAGGTGAGTCTGAGATCCCAGGGAAGATCAGCTAGACCAACAGCTGAATCTGAACCAGGAGTCTGAGGGCCTGAGAGCCGGACGTGCTGGATCAGCAGTGGGGCTGGACAAAGGGGGCTTGGGTCTGCGGGGAAGCAGAGGCGCTGGTGTTGGTGCTGTCCCCCTGGAGCTTGGGGAAGGGGCTGCAGGGAGAGGTCTGGTGTAGGACAGCTGCAGACACCATCTCTGGGCTCCTCAGGTCTGAGAAACTCTGAGCCCACACCTCCTTTGCACTGAGGCCTCCTCCCAAAGGAATGCAAATTATTTCTGCCTCAGGCCCAGGTGTGTGAGCAAAAGAACCAGCCCAGCTGAGGAATCACCTCAGGCCAGGGTAAAGCCCACCATTGATTGAAGGCAAAAGAATTCAATAGCTCCAATTCCCTCCCTCAAGCAAAGGGAGAAGGCCTCTCAACCAAGGTCACAGAGATCCCAGAGAGGGCAACCAGCACCTCCTACTGGCCAGCCAGAGAAACTGCACTCAGTAAAGCCTTCAGAGATCCCAAGCCCAGGTGAACCAGCCCCACCTAACTCAAGGTCTTAGCATAATGAAGAAGGGTCAGTGGAAAGGTGGATCCATAGAAAAATTCATGGAAGGGAAAGACCCCAACCCAGAGACACCTGGAACATCTGAGGAGAATACAATCTGGTCTCCAGAACAGAAAGACTTCCTTGAAGAAATAAGGAAGGAGTTTAAAAATCAACTGGAAAATTTGGGGGAGACAATACCTTGCAACAAGAAAACAAAACCTTAGAAAGTACAATTGGATAAACACAAAAGGAGAATAAATCTCTCAGATCATCAATTGGACAATTACAAAATGAGAATAATTCTCTCAGATCCTCAAATGAGCAAATGCAAAAAGAAATTAATTCTCTCAAAACCTCAATTGGTCAAATGGAAAGCTCTTTCAAAAGTAGAATCGACCAATTGGAAAAGGTTAATGAAGAAAACTCCTCCCCCCAAAAAATAATGGAGTCTACAGAAACTAATGACTCCACGAGACAGCAAGAGTCAGTTAAACAAAATCAAAAAATGGAAAAAATAGGAGCAAATGTGAAATACCTCATCAACAAAACCACTGACCTTGAGAATAGATCGAGGAGGGGAAACCTGAAAATTATAGGACTTCCTGAAAACATTGAAGAGAAAAAAAGCCTGGACTTAATATTACAGGATCTAGTGATGGAAAACCACCCTGACATCATGGAATCGGAGGGCAAAGTAGTTATTGAAAGAGTACATCGATCCCCACCAGAAAAAGATCCTAAAAGGAAAACACCAAGGAATGTTGTGGCCAAACTCCAGAACTATCAGATAAAAGAGAAAATCCTGCAAGCAGCCAGAAAGAAACAATTTAAATATCAAGGAGCCACAGTAAGGATCACGCAGGACCTGGCTGCATCAACTTTAAGGGATCAAAGGGCCTGGAACAAGATATTTCGAAGAGCATGGGAGCTTGGAATGCAGCCAAGAATCTACTTTCCTGCAAAGCTGAGCCTTCTCTTCTAGGGAAACAGATGGACATTTAACGAAATGGAAGAATTCCAAAAATTTCTGATGAAAAGACCAGAGCTAAACAGAAAATCTGGATATCAAACAGGAGGTTCAAGAGACACATGAAAAGGTCAAAAAAAGGGGGGGCGGTAAAAGGGAAAAAATGCAATCCAGCAAGTTGAAACTGGCTATATCTCAGCATGGGGGGGGGGGGGGGAGAGACTCTCATAAATCCTGAGAATCCTGAGAAATGTAACTCTAACAGAGAGAATATACCTAGCCAGAAATGATGGACATCCATGACCTATCCATGAGACTGATATCTAATGGGATGTAACTGGCTTTAACTCCACTGGGGAGAAAGACTCTAATAACTCTCAGGAATTTTGACTCTATTCAACAGAATATACTGAACTAGAAGGGACAGACACTCAGAATTTTCTATGACTTAGATAGAATGATCTAAAAAATAATACACTACCTCTCTAAAAAGGGGGACAGGAAAGAGACGGGAGGAGGGAGGGGATTGAATGGGACAAATCTCATCACACTAAGAGGTACAAAAATTCTATGGTAATAGAGGGGAAGAAGGGAGTAGAGGACAAACACCTGAATCTTCTTCTCATCAGACTTGGCTTAAAGTCAACCTACACATACTCACATACTCAGTTAACTTATAAAACATCTAACCTTTCAAGAAGTAAAAGGGGAAAAGGGGAGGGGGGACAGAGAAAGGGAAGGGGAGTGGAGGAAATAAGGGCAAATAACAAAAGGAAGGTAAGGGAACAGGGAAAGGGGAAAGAAAGGGGAGGGAGTGATATAGGAGGGCAAACACACTGAAGGGGGTGGTATTCAAAAACAAAATACTGGGGAATAGGGATAAAAGGTTGGGAAGGGGGAAAAATACAAAAAGAGGGAAGATAGCACAGAGGGCAATAAAGAATTAGTAATCATAACCTTGAATGTGAATGGGATGAACTCTCCCTTAAAACGGAAGCAAATAGCAGAGTGGATTAAAAACCAGAATCCTACAATATGCTGCTTACAAGAAACTCATTTGAAGCAGAGAGATACATAGAGTAAAGGTAAAAGGTTGGAGCAAAATATATTTTGTTCAGCTGAAGTAAAAAATGCAGGGGTAGCAATCCTTATCTCAGACAAAGTAGCAGCAAAAATAGATAGCGTTAAAAGAGATAAGGAAAGAAACTTTATCCTCCTAAAAGGTACCATAGACAATAAAGTCATTTCAATATTGAATATATATGCACCCAGTGGGACAGCACCCAAATTCTTAGAGGAGAAGCTGAAAGAATTACAGGAAGACATACACAGCAAAACTCTACTAGTAGGAAACCTCAACCTCCCACTATCAGATCTAGATAAATCAAATCATAAAACAAACAAGAAAGAAATGAGGGAGGTAAATAGATTGTTAGAAAAATTAGATATGGTAGACTTATGGAGGAAACTGAATGGGGATAGGAAGGAACATACCTTTTTCTCTGCAGCACATGGAACTTATACAAAAATTGACCATGTACTAGGACATAAAAACCTAATGTTCAACTGCAGAAAGGCAGAAATAGTGAATACATCTTTCTCAGATCACAATGCAATCAAAGTCATACACAATACTGGGCCAAGGAGATACAGACCCAGAGCAAATTGGAAACTGAATAACCTCATCTTAAAAAATGAGTGGACCAAAAATCAAATTATAGAAAGAATTAACCATTTTATCCTAGATAATGATAATAATGAAACAACATACCAAAACCTATGGGATTCATTCAAAGCAACTTTCAGGGGATATATTATAGCTCTAAATTCTTATATGAATAAATTGGACAAAGAGGAAATCAATGAACTAAACATGCAACTAAAAAAATTAGAGAAAGAACAAATCAAAAATTCCCAATCAAATACCAAATTAGAAATTTTAAAAATTAAAGGAGAAATTAATAAAATTGAAAGCAAAAAAACTATTGAATTAATAAATGAAACCAAAAGTTGGTATTATGAAAAACCAATAAAATTGATAAAACTCTGGTCAATTTGATTAAAAAAAGAAAGAAGAAAACCAAATTGCTAGTATTATAAATGAAAAAAGGTGAACTCACCACCAATGAGGAGGAAATTAAAGTAATAATTCAAAATTATTTTGCCCAACTTTATGCCAATAAATTTGATAATCTAAGTGAAATGGATGAATATTTACAAAAATATAAGTTGCTCAGGTTAAATGAAGAAGAGATTAAATACCTGAACAACCCTATCTCAGAAAAAAAAATACAACAAGCTATTAGGGAACTCCCTAAAAAAAAATCTCCAGGGCCTGATGGATTCACAAGTGAATTCTACCAAACATTTAAGGAACAATTGGTTCCAATCCTATATAAACTCTTTGGAAAAATAGGGAAAGATGGAACTCTGCCTAACTCTTTCTATGAAACCAATATGGTACTGCTACCTAAACCAGGAAGAGTTAAAACAGAGAAAGAAAATTATAGACCTATTTCCCTCATGAATATAGATGCAAAAATCCTAAATAAAATCTTAGCAAAACGACTACAACAAGTCATCACTAGGATAATACATTATGATCAAGTAGGATTTATTCCAGGAATGCAGGGTTGGTTCAATATTAGGAAAACTGTTAGTATACTCAATTATATCAATAAGAAACCTATCAGAAACCATATGATCATATCAATAGATGCTGAAAAAGCTTTTGACAAAATACAGCATCCATTCCTATTAAAAACACTAGAGAGTGTAGGAATAAATGTACTGTCCCTTAAAATAATTAGCAGTATCTATCTGAAACCATCAACAAGCATTATACTCCATGGGGAGAAGCTAGAGGCATTCCCAATAAGATCAGGGGTTAAACAAGGGTGCCCATTATCGCCACTACTATTCAATATTGTATTAGAAATGTTAGCATCAGCAATTAGAGAAGAAAAAGAAATTAAAGGAATTAGAATTGGGAAGGAAGAGACAAAACTCTCACTATTCACAGATGATATGATGGTCTACCTAGAGAATACCAAGAAATCATCTAAAAAACTACTGGAAACAATTAACAATTTTAGCAAAGTTGCAGGTTCTAAAATAAACCCCCATAAATCCTCAACTTTCCTATGTATGACTAGCAAGAAACAGCAGGAAGAGCTAGAAAGAGAAATTCCATTCAAAGTAACCTCAGACGGTGTAAAATACTTGGGAGTCTATTTGCCAAGACAGACTCAGAATCTTTTTGAAAACAATTATAAAACACTTCTCACACAAATTAAATCAGATTTAAATAACTGGGCAAATATCAACTGCTCATGGATAGGTAGAGCTAATATAATAAAAATGACAATTCTCCCAAAACTAAACTATCTGTTTAGTGCCCTACCAATCAAAATTCCAAAATATTACTTTAATGAGCTAGAAAAAATTGTAAGTAAATTCATATGGAGAAATAAAAAGTCAAGAATTGCCAGGAGCTTAATGAAAAAAAGAATGCAAACGAAGGTGGCTTAGCACTACCCGATCTAAAATTATATTATAAAGCATCAGTCATCAGAACTGTTTGGTATTGGCTAAGAAATAGAGTGGTGGACCAGTGGAATAGACTAGGTGTAAAAGCAGGAGAGGATTATAGTAATCTGCTCTTTGATAAACCCAAAGAGTCAGGCCACCAGGATAAAAACTCCCTCTTTGATAAAAACTGCTGGGATAATTAGAAGTTAGTATGGAAGAAACTTAGATTAGACCAACCCCTCACACCCTTTACCAAAATAAGATCCAAATGGTTACAGGACATAGACATAAAAAACAATACTATAAGCAAATTAGAAGATCAAGGACCAGTCTACCTGTCAGATCTATGGAAAGGGAAACAGTTTATGACTAAGGAAGAGTTGGAGAACATCACTAAAAACCAATTAGATGATTTCAATTACATCAAATTAAAAAACTTTTTGCACAGGTAAAACCAGTGTAATCAAAATCAAAAGAAAAGTAGTAAATTGGGAAACAATTTTTACAACTAATGATTCTGACAAAGGACTTTTTTCTAAAATATAGAGAAAACTGAGTCATATTTTTAAAACAAAAAGCCATTCCCCAATTGACAAATGGTCAAAAGATATGCAAAGGCAATTTACAGATGAGGAGATCAAAGCAATCCATAGCCATATGAAAAAATGCTCTAAATCATTAATTATTAGAGAAATGCAAATTAAAGCTTCGCTGAGGTACAACCTCACACCTCTCAGATTGGCCAGTATGACCAGGAAGGATAATGATCATTGTTGGAAGGGATGTGGGAAATCTGGGACACTATTACACTGTTGGTGGCGCTGTGAACTCATCCAACCCTTCTGGAGAGCTATTTGGAACTATGCCCAAAAGGCAACAAAAATGTGCATACCCTTTGACCCAGCAACACCACTACTGGGTCTATACCCTGAAGAGATGAGGAAAAAGGGTAAAAACATTACTTGTACAAAAATATTTATAGCAGCCCTGTTTGTGGTGGCAAAGAATTGGAAATCTAGTAAATGTCCTTCAATTGGGGAATGGTTTAGCAAACTGTGGTATATGTATGTCATGGAATACTATTGTTCTATTAGAAACCTGGAGGGATGGGATTTCAAGGAAACCTGGAGGGATTTGCATGAACTGATGCTGAGTGAGATGAGCAGAACCAGAAAAACACTGTACACCCTAACAGCAACATGGGAGTGATGTTCAAACTTGAAGGACTTGCTCATTCCATCAGCACAACAATTGGGAACAATTTTTGGCTGTCTGCAAAGGAGAGTACCATCTGTATCCAGATAAGAAGCTGTGGAGTTTGAACAAAGTACAAGGACTATTCCCTTTAATGTGGAAAAAAAACCCCAGATGTCTTATGGTTTGATCTAGTTACCTCTGAGAATTCTGTTCTCTTTAAGGATATGATTTCTCTCTCATCACACCGAATTTGGATTGAGGTACAACATGGAAACAAAGCAAAGACTGACGGAGTGCTATCTGTGGGGTGGGGGGTAGGGGGAGGGAAAACTGTAAAACTCAAATAATATCTTTAATAAAAATTAAAAAAAAAGAAATAAAATTTAAAAAAAAATGAATTCATTGTCATTTATTTATTTGAAAACCATTTAGGGAAAACCTAACAACTACACCTCATTTGGTCATATGGGAGATGGATTGGAGGAGACAAAGAATAGACAATTCCTTCCTTGAAAGAGCTGTAATCTAGAAGGAAGGAGCAGATATACTCAAATAATTATATTTCTGTGTAGAAGTTGCTAGATGAAGAAATCATGAAAGACTTCATAGAAAAAGTATCATCTGAGTTGGGACCTGAAGTGTAAGAGAGATTTTGTTAGGAAGTGACAGAAGTAAGTCCTGTGGATTGAAGTTTATAATTCATGGGAAGGAATGTGAGATCTATCTTGAACCTTTAATGAAATAGCATTGTATTAGCTTTTGAATACCAGGATATGGAGTTCACTTTCATTTAGCAGAAAAATAAGGAACTATTAACATGTTTCTTAAACCTGATATGATCATATCTGTTCTTTAGGAATATTAATTTGGCAATGAAGAGTAAGACTTTAAATTGGGTGATAGAAAGTAAGGAGCTGATTGCAAGCTCACTGCTGTGAACTGATGAATATGAGAGGATGAATATGTAGACTAGAATGATGAGGAAGGACAAAGATGAGAAAAATAAGTAGATTTTAGAGAGTTAAATTTTGCAAAATATGGTCCAGGTCAATTTTTGAAGGGGAATTTACTCCCTATTTACACACTGAATTCCTCCTTTCTTTAAAACCTCAATTCAAACCACTTCCTATGTGGTACCTTTCATGATCTTCCCAACTGCTAGTTTCTTTCCTTCCCCCCTCAAAAATTACCTTGTCCTTATTTTGTAGATGTTTGTTTTGGAGGTGTGTGTGTGTGTGTGTGTGTGTGTGTGTGTGTGTGTGTCTGTGTCTGTGTGTCTGTGTATCTGTGTCTGTCTGTCTGTCTTGAGTGTAAAATCTCATTTTAAAGAAGGGGGATAGGAGTTATTTATTTCACATCCATTCCCCTCCGCAGTACTTAGCATATTATTTTATTAAACATTGTAGGAATTTGATAAATACTTCTTACTTGATTGGCAGCTTATTTTAAGTGGAATTAAGGGAGCAGTTAAAGATATTTTAAATGTAAAGGAATGGGTTTGAGGGTTTTAGGACAGAAGTTTGGATTAGGTGTTTTATGGAATATAAACATAGTTTGATAATCCTTCCTTTCAGAGTCTGAAATCACTAACAAACTTTAATTGTGATTTGATCTCCTGAATAGGAAGGGTTGTCTTTTGAGTATTGATATCACATTTTTGTCAAATCAATGGTTATTTAGAAATTGATGAATTGGCACTGATTTAAAAATTTATCTCATATATTATGACTTCTATAACCAGGAGTCAATCATTATACCCCTTTCTCTCTACCACTTTGTGAATCGATAAAGATGACTGGGAAAATAAGAATCAGGTAATGAACTTAAAGTGATCCCCACCAAAATATTGATACTCTCAATGATCTAGATTGAGCAATCCAGTCCCTCTCTCTTTCTTGACATTCGTAATTGTAATACCTCCATAGATATTAGGTAAAGGGAAACGTCTTTACTAAAACATTTTTTATCAACTATGACAATCTGAAATCTCTACAATGTAATATTTATCTTTACCATTTTCACTCAAATTATTCTTTAAAAATGGAAATAGTCTTTAACTGAGTTAGATAATCAGAAAGCAGATTCCAAGTGACTGACCAGTCAGTGACAGAAAAGAAAGTAAAGTTCACAATTGTAAACAGTTTATTTTAGAGCTCTGTGTGTTAGAAAGAAGATAGAGATATTAGTTTGTGGGGAATAGTAGGGTCAAGTGAAACATTTAAATTTTTTTTGTTATTTTAAAATTCTGAACTTGATGAACTAAATAAAATGAGTAAATATATACTGTCTAGGAGAAGAAATGGAAATACACTGGGAAAGGTAACATATTTAATTATTATTACCTAATTATGAAGAATATTTTTGACCCTTCCAATCATTGTGAGAAGGATCTTAACTACTTAAGAGTTTTGCTTGGGAACTCAGTGAAGTGGCCCTCAACAACAATGGAACCATGACCACTACTTACAAAAAGATTAAACATTTATACAGTGCCATGATGTTTGGTCAATGCCCTACATTCATTTCTTTAACAATTCTCACCAACAACTTTCAAATTCTTTATCAGAGAGAAACCAAAATTTGGTTATTTCTTAATTTTACTGATTTAGTGTTTATCTTTAGATATGCTTAAAGTTAATGGAGGAATAGCAGATGACAACAACAACAATGTAATATTTTTCACTGTGTTTGTGTTTGTGTGTGTTCCCTTCAACAAATGTGTGGAATCTGATCAAGTTAAATTTGTATTAATGATCATTTTTTTGTAGCTCCATCTTTTTCTTTATCCTTTTTTGATTTTCATTGTTAAATGTGGATAGTTTATCTAGATTCTTCTCCTTTCTTCTTCTTAGGTCTCAAAGTAGGCTAAAACTGAAAGTCAAGAACTGAATATGTCACAAAACCAGAAGACATATTCTATAGCAAGCTAAAAACTCTCAAGATTTTCTCTTCATAGTCTCTATAGGAAACACTCTTTAATATAGAAAACTGAAGTCTTAGAGTGGGAAGATCCAGGCTTAAATTCTGTATATCAAGCTTGCTATCTGTTTGGTTTCTGGCAAGTCACATTGCTGCACAAAATGAAGGTTTGTTTATAGGTAAAATGAGAGTAATTTGGATTTTAGTGCTTTGTGAATTTTAAGTTTGATGTATATCTGTGGGGGGTTGTATTTATGTATTTGCCACATGTGTCTCTGCATGTAATATGGGCAGGTGTCTGTTTCTAAATTTGAGAAATTGGAAGAGACCTTGGAAGCTATTTTGCTTAAAACATGAAAGGGACAGAATGGATAAGTGGACATTCAGTTTCTCCAGTTACAGAAATTGATATGTTATATCTATCTATCTATCTATATCTATATCATCTATATTGATACATTGCTCTATATATCTAAATATATACGTATCTATGTCAATATATATTTTAAAGCCTGACCCTTTCATGTTTTAGAGAAAATAACCTCCAAGGTTCCTTCCAGTTCTCAAATTTAGTGATATATATAAGGAAACCTGCCCATAGGACATGCAGGTATACATATGGCACAATATAACTATAATTCCCCAACTTATATATATATATATATATATATATATATATATATATATATATATTTACATATGCAGATAGAAAAAGAGATAGAAAGATATGTTATTTCTATAAAAACAAATTTGTGAATCTGAAAGAAATCCACCTTCTTCATCTTCTAGACCAATTGTCTACTTTATTTTCTAAATAAAGACATGGATTATGTGTTGTTTACACAATAATGAGGAAATTCTGATTATTCTAGCTGTTTTCTCCACCTCTAATGCTTTCTGTTTCCCCCGTGGTATTTAATCACAACTATAGTTCTTGAATGTTGAAAACAGTATGTAACTCATAAACATGCCTTGGGCTGTTTAAAATATTTTACACCCTTTAATACTGACAGAGGAATGCTTGTAACTTCCTCCAGAGTCAAATCTATTCCACTAATTTGCATTTAACAGCCAAACTTCATATTGTTGAGAAATACAGAATTATAAATTCATGACCATTTGGGTTCTGGGGATACTTTACTATACACACATTCCTACCTTTCACTGCAATTTTTATCACTACAAAATTTGAGTTTTGCCTCAATAGATAATGTCAGCACTTTCATTATTAACTCTTTTTCAGGGGTTCCTAATGGCTTGGCCATAAAAGTTTTTCCTACCTTGGAACCTGGCATAGGAATTGTCTTAATGCTATAAAACTACCTCTAAGAAAATGAATTTGTCACTTTAGTATGTGAAAATCTCAAGGCAAAAAGTTTCTCACTTCACAAACGAAAATGGCAAGTGATTAGTTTGCAGCACTTTTAATTGCCTTCAGGTTTTTTACCTCATAAAATTTCTCATGCATAACCCTATCAGCTTTTTTTCCCAAACAAATTTTGGAACAGATTTTTTATTACAAAAGTATATGACCTTTCAACATAATTGCATGAGGTCCAAATTAATCGTTTAGTTGTATTGTGTATTGTATCATATGTGCTGTAAAAGGGGACTAGTTATAGAGCTACCTGTTAGATTGGAAAGGCCCATGGTGAGTTCTGTTGTTTTCCTGAATTCATATTAATAGGTATTAAATGACACTTAATTAACTAATAAGCAAATGACTGAGTTGACTCCACAGGAGACTTCTAGTCAGTCTAATTCATAAAATTTGAAGACATCATAAACACAATGATGAGTTTTAAATGCCAACCTAAATGTTGTCATAAAGCAACATTTTGCCAAGAGGAGTCCTTAATTACTATCCATTCCTCCAAAATTATGTAATAAGTAATTGATAACATTTATTTGATTTGTTCTTTTCACTTCTGATTCATAGTTTAATAGTCTCTAAAAGGAATTTTGCCTATATAGCAAAATATCTGAATCCTATCTTTTCCATTACCTAGCTGAAAATTTCCTGGTATTGTTTTCTCTCATATAAATAAAGAGTTCATTGTATGGTAAAGGTGGAGGGAAAAAGTAGCACAAAGAATAGCAAAGCAAATTGAAGCAACTTGGACCTTGTAGCTCACATTCTGTAATGATGACAAAAATTGTGAAATGTCCATATCAGAGTAGCTTTGGGAAGACTGTCACACAAGCTATATACTGTTTAGAACTCTCTATTGTGAAAAAGTTTAGAATTATGAAACAACATAAGCGACTAGTTCAAGTCTTCGTTAAAGAGATCCCTCTCCTTGATTAGTATCCTAAGAAGGTAAAAGACAGGGCAAAGTTCGAATTTAATAGAATAATCTTAGAAACATTTGTGTGTTTGTCTCTCTCTCTCTCTCTCTCTCTCTCTCTGTGTATGTGTATGTGTGTGTGTATCAAAAACAATTGAAGACAATGTGGATACCTATTTATTAGAGAATTATTTTTAATTTAGTATACAAAAATAATGGAATAATGGTCAGAAAGAAGAACTGTATTACAAGGAAGTTAGAGAAATATAGGAAGACTACTATGAACATAATGAAATAAAAAAGCAAAGGAACAACATACTTATCACAAGCAATATAATTAAAATATATATATCCAAAATGAGGTTGAAAACTCTTCAAAGCAAAAGGAAATTTTATATATATATATATATATATATATATATATATATATATATATATATATATATATATATATATATGATTAAGTACAATTTCTGCTGCTTATTAGATAAATGACCTTGAGCACTAAATGCCATTCATTTCAATAGCTGTACATTAAATGGCTATTGCTTGAAAAAAGCTCTGTGATAAGTCTTTTGGATTATTATCTCAGTGTTAAAAATGATAGAAGGAATTACATTTAACTAAAGAATACAATGTGTGATTAAATAAATAAATACATAAAATTTTCAACCAGGAGATTTTCAATAGTTAACCTGAGAAAAACAGGTTCCATAGGGGATATAGCAAGGGTAAGATGCAATCTTCAGTATGATAGAGGTTCTAAGGAGGAGAAAATAAGAAATTAGTTCTAAACACAGAATATAACATCTGCAAAGACATGGAGAAAGGAGATATAATACTAAATATCAGAAATAGAAAATAATTCATTTGGGCTAGAATGACCATAAAATGACAAATAATATAGTAAGGAGAGGAAAAAAACACAGAAGTTTGGGTAGGTAAGATTTTGATGGTCTTTAAATTAATTTCTTTGAACTTCAGAGGGTTAGATGATCTATACCCTGAGTTCTTTTCAGCTCTAATTTTCAATGATTTTTGCATGCACCCTTTTGAGGAGAAGGTCTTTTCTCTTAAAATTATAGTTTCTTCCTTTTCTGATGTGGGGGAAACCCAAAATAAATTCATTTTCATAGTACCATAATTCAAGACTTTACTTTCTGTTTAATGTTTTCACCCACCTAAAGACAAGAGAAAAAAAGCACTGGAAAAGTTCTTAATACTCACAAGATACTTGGTAGAATCCCTAGTGACCTCCTCATCCTTTAATACAAAGAAATATTGCTGACTTCTAAGAGTTTACATTGTACTTGGGGAAAAGACTACATATACAGATGAATATATATATATATATATATATATATATATATATATAATATATATATAATATATAATATAGAGAGAGTAAATTATATGTATGTATTATATATTAAAAATGTGTTTGTGTTTGTGTGTGTGTGTGTGTGTGTGTGTGTGTGTGTGTGTGTGTATAGAAATTATCCTGAATAGGGTCAGGGAGGCAGGATTTGGAATGTTGTAGTGATTAGGCTTGTTTAACCAGAATATAGAGCATTTGATGGATAATAATGTGAGATCCATCTGGATTGATAGGTAAAAACTAGAGTGTGAAGAGTTTTAAATGATATAGAATGAAATTAAAATTTCATTCTATGGACAATAGGGAAATATTAAAATATTTTGATAAGGGGACATATGTCAAACTTACATTTTATAATTATCCAACTTTGCAGGTATATAGAATGAACCAGAAAGACTAATATGAGGAAGAACAATTAGTTGACTGTTACAATAGTCCAGGTGGGAAATGATAAGAACTTGAAGCAGGGTAATGGCTAACTATTTGGAAGGAAAGAGGTATAAAAAGTTCTGAAATTTATTCATAAGAAATTTGTGATCATATCCAACTTTTGTCATCAATGGTAATGATGGTATTAGTAACAGCTATTTAATGAAGTTCTATGAGGTTCAAATGAGATAAATATATCCGCTTATTTACAATTTTCAAAATGGTATGAAAATTTCCGTTTTATAGTGTTGTGTTGTTTCTAATAATAATAATAATCATTATTATTATTATTGCTAACATAGTCCTTTCTATATGCCAGACAATTTGTTTATACTATACAATTATTATTTCATTTTATCCTCATAGCAATTTTGGGAGGTTGGTGCTATTATTATCCTTATTTTACAGATGAGGAAACTGAGGTAAATAGTGTTTGTACTTGCACATAGCTAACAAATGTCCTATGGTAGATTTGAACTTAGGTCTTCCTGATTCTAGACATGTTATTCTATGACTAGTCACATGAAACTGCACATCTAGGAAAGTGGCTGAAAACTGTGATAAATTTTGACTTGATATAAGGAAGCAATGATAATTATCAGAGGAATTAGAAATTAGTTTAGAGGCAGGTAGACCCATGAGCAGTAAATAGAACTCTCATTTTATATATGAGGAAACTAAGACATAAGAAAGCCTAGGTGACTTGCCCAGGGCCACACAGTAATTGAGGTAACCTGTCAATTGAGGTCTTTCCTTACTTATATCCCAGTGTGCTATCCTCTGAGTCTATTAGATACAGCCATTAAGTACAATTCAAAAATGAAATGATCTATATCAGACAATTATCATTCTTATCTATGAAATGATTCAAGTGATGGCTGGACACTTAATATTAGATTACTAATATTTATTATTAGATAAAGAAGGGATTCTAGATCAAGAATGGATTGTTCTAGGTACTTCCTGGGACTCCTTCTGGTTCTGAGATTCTGTCTTTCACAACAAATCAATAAATATTTTACTGTCTCATCCTTCCACATTTCTATTTTTATCAATGATATATTTTGTAAAGCAAATCGTTTTAAGGGAGCATTCTATGGTCACGAAGCAAAGTGAGTCTAATGAGTTCCTTGGCCTTATTTGCACTGACTTTTATTATATAGACCAAACTATGGAAATTATGAATAAGAAAATTATGGCAATATTATAGCTGAGTATCATCACTATCTATACATAGTTGCCCAGATTTGTAACTGTGGAATCATTTTCAATTGACATCTTCATCATTCATATTCCACATTGTCAAATTCTGTCATTATATCCTTCGTTTTCTCCTAATTCCCTCAACCACCTTCCTAGCTCCAATTCTCATTACTGCACATGTGAATTATTTTAATATTCTTCTAATTGCTTCATTTTTCATAAAACAGCCAAAATAATATTTTGGAAATCTGACCTTATAATAACTACTCATTGGCTCTCTATTATCTATAGAAAAATTCTGCCTTGAATTTAAGACTCTCTGAAGTTTAGATCCAACCTACCTTTCATGTCATAATTTATATTACTTCCATAACATATTTTAATATGTTAATGGAACTGTTTGCTGAAGTTAGCATTCATTTTTATAATCCTCTTGCAGCTACATACATATAAATTTAGAATACATGTTGTCTCCATTTCTATATTTTGATAATCTTCACCAAATTTTCATAGTATTAGAATATGAGAGTGGGAAGACGCCTCAGAGAATTTTGACACCCACCTGACCAATATTCCACTTTTTATCATCCACTGCAAAAGATTTTCCTATACTTATTCAAAAACTTCAAATCAGGGTGAACATGTAGCTTCCATTATTTATTTGGATTGTTAGAATTTTTTTCTTATATCCAGTCTTTTTAAGTCTACTTTTAAAATGTTTTTTTTTCAATTTGTCTTTTTTGCGTCTTTTAATATTGCCTTCATGGATTAAACTTTAAGCCCTCTCTTACAAATCACTTGAATATTTGAAAACTGCCTGTTATACTCCCTGATCTTCTTCAAAACCAAACCATTTAATCTCTTCTCCAGTATGTCATGTTTCTTTCAAACTTGTGATATTCATAAATGAAGAAAATAAAGCTTAACCAGAACAGAGTAAAAAGGATTTTAATCACATTCCATGTTCTAAACACTTTCTTAGTGTAGACTACAATTCTATTGGTTCTAGTTTTAGAAATGCTATATTTATTCATTCATTCATTTATCTGTCTCTATCTGCCTAGTTAACTAGCTAGTAACCTATTTATATTAATTTTTAACCTAGTCCATCAAATATTCAGTTTTTAAAAGATAAATTATAAAATTTTCATAAACACACACACACACACACATATATATCTTCACTACCATCATTCCTATGTAGGACTTCATAACCTCAGACTATTTACTGCTCATGGGTCTACCTGCCTCAAATCTTTCTTCACTCCAATTTATTATCCATTAAGCTTAGAAAGTGATTTTTATCAAGGCACAGGTATGACCATGTAACCACTCTGCACAGTAAACTTTAGTTATTTTCACTTTTTACTCCTTTTCACTTCTAGTATCAAATAAAAATTGCTTGACATTCAGAGTCCTTCATAATTCCTCCCTTACACCCAATTCCTTTTGTCTTATACCTTATTCCATGATATTTAGCATTGATCTTTTTTTTTTCCTGCCCAGGTGCAATCCAACATAAACATTTTCATCCCTTATTTAGTTTTTTGGTTCATGGCAGAATACTTTCTTGTATTCCTATACCTTCACATCCTCTGCAAGATGGTGAATAGAATTGAATTCTGTTGCTTCTTGGTCAGTAATAATATAATTCTGTAGGCACAGGTGGGTTCAAGAGCACTAAGAGGTAAGTTCAGGTGAAGCACCCTGATAATACATGGGGGATGATAGCATAGAAGTGTAATGAGAGAGTTGGAGATAATCATTCTATGTTGTTAATTCATAAGTCTGCCATTTTGCTAAATGTTTTGTTATCTTCGTTTTGGATATTGATGATTTTTGCTTCCTTTAATGCAAATCGTGACAGTTAGTGAGAACTGGAAAATTTTTTTCCATCTTGCTTGTCAAGTATAAACAACATTTTTATATATTTCATTTTTGATAGCAATATTCACAGTTGTATATTCTATCGACCCCAAAATGATTCAGAATGCAGCCAATACTTCAATAAATCTTACTTGAAAACAAGAATGTGAATTTCACATTTATTTATGTGTGATTTTGTTGGCAAGGTTGGATAGCACCATTTCACAATAACTTATAAACTGCAACTCTTCCCATGCCCATTTCCACAAGAAAACTTCAGATTTTTTTCAAGGTAAAGTGCTATATTCATCTTCTCTCTTCAAGTGCGATAGGAGGTGTGGGCAAAGGAGGGCTGATCTGTACCCAAAAGTCCATTCCTATAACTTTCACTGAATTGTTGCCTACTGAGGTCTTCTTCCTACCTATAGATTAAAACTTTGCAAGTTGGGTTGCCCATGGAAACCACAGCAGGAGAACAACTTTTGATACTGCCACTAATTATTGCTGTATTCATATATTTCTTAACCATTTAATATTTATAAAATTGTACTTCCATTTTTATTAGGTTCATTTCTCTCTTTTTTATAAAATGTGTAACTGACAAGATTTTTGAGTGTTGAACCCCCAATTCTACTTTCCATAGGGTTTCCAAAAACCCTATGTTTTTATTGCATGATTTTATGTAGTATAATGATTTTTAGATGAAAAGATGGTTAGAATAGAACTGACTATATATGACCATGACCATTTGAATTTTAATTGAATTTGGTTCTTCTTTAGTTTTTGATATTTATATTTAGTGCTACATTGCTTATTTCTCACATGTGGTTGTTTCATTGTATTTTGTGTTATAGTTTTAATTCTGTGGTTTCTGACAGTATTTATCTTTCCAAAGAGGCATGAAAAATTTTAAATAATTTTATGGGGAAGCCAAGAATTTTAATAATAATTCAAGCTCAAGATAAAATAACATTAATTGTTTTGAAGTATGGATGAAAGTTGGTCATAAAACAAAAGCACACTACCAAAACATACCAAAAATTCCTGAAAAACATCCTAAAGCATTCTCATAAAATGAATAAATATCTTAATATTGAAAGAAGACTAAAAGGACCATGAAAAAAGAACCTCTAAAAATTGATATAAAAGAAAAGGAAACAGAAAAAAAGCTTGTGATAAGAAATATAATATAATGGTGGAACACTGAAGAATGCAGAAATATGATTTTTTTTGATAAAATTAATATTTTCACTCAAGGCTATCCTAAAACTGTTATCAGAAGGCCTCTTTTTCTTGGGGTGGAGCCAAGATGGTCACTTGAAGGCAAGAATTTCTGGAAACTCATTACCCCCCAAAACTCCAAAAGCCATCAAATTATGACTCTAGTCAAAATTTAGAAGGGCAGAACCCACAGAAAGACTGAGTAATAGAATTTCCCAGTCGAAGACAACTTAGAAGTTCTGCAGGAAAGGTCTGTTTCACCAGGATCAGGGGTTGGAAAAACTGCAGTCACAACATAGTACAGCCTGCCCGTGTCTAGCTAGATCCTTGGGGACACCTGGGTCCATGGTAGAGGGGGCAGTTTCCAGACTTCCTGGCCCAGGGATCACCAGGAACAGTTTGAAGGGGGGTGGTAGGAGAACTTTGCCATACCAGAGTGAGTATGGAGCAAGAGTCAGCCTCAGAGCAGCCCAGAAGTGAGAACTTGCAGTGGGAATCAGGGAAACCAGCCTGTACCTCCAGAGCACATCCCACATATGGTAAGCAGATCAGGAGAGACTGCAGAGGTATCTCTGCTCTCCCTGGGGCAGGACTCAGCTGTTTGCCCATACTTAGATCCAGGTTGCTGTTTAGACTTCCATACTACCATACTACTTCCATACTACCATAGCTGAGCAAGGACTCTCCTCACAGCTCCAGGGCAGAGGGGAGAACCTTTGGT
Source organism: Macrotis lagotis (assembly GCF_037893015.1). Lineage (NCBI taxonomy): Eukaryota > Metazoa > Chordata > Mammalia > Peramelemorphia > Peramelidae > Macrotis > Macrotis lagotis. Next base: position 77,539,566 of record NC_133658.1, on the reverse strand, counting down.
TATCCACATATCAAAGCACAGACAAGAAAGCAGTCAGGACCTCTCAAAAGACCTTGATTCACAGTTATTATTATTAAATTATTAAATGAATATTGCCCTCATCCCTGTTTTTTCCTAATTCTTCTTTTCTCTTATCCCATCCTCCTCAAAAGACTATTTGATTTCTAGTCATTGTTTCCTTTAATCTTAAAAATTGCCTCCTTCTTATTATCACTCCCACTTTTTTCTTATCCCCTTCCCTTCTTATTTCCCTATTGGCTAAGTTACATTTCTATGCACAATTGAGAACGATAAATATGTATTTATTATTTTTTCCATCTTTGTACCAATTCCAATGAAAGTAAGATTCAAGCAATGCCTTCCAATTTCCAGTTCTCCCCTCCATTTCAAAAACTCTTCCTTGCATCACTTTTAGATATGAGAAAATTTTCTTCATTCTACCAGTTGATCAATTTTCATATCCATTAATTATTTTCAGATATCAGTCCAATATAAGCATCTCACACATATACTCTTTTTATGTAAACTCTTTTTAACTGCCTTAATAATATAAATTTCTGAGGAATTTTCATCTCTCATTTTCCTACATAGGAAAGTACAGCTTAACTTTTTTGAGATACTTATGATTACTCCTGTATTTACTTTTTTTGATTTCCCTTGAGTCTTGAGTCAGAATAACAAATTTTCTATTCAGCTCTTGTGTTTTCATTAGGAATACTTGAAAGGCTTCCATTTCAATAATATCCACTTTTCTTTTAAAGGATTATACTCAATTTTACTGGGTTAATGATTCTTGGTTGTAATCTTTGTCTCATATTTCAAATGTTCCACTCTAACATGGAAGTTATTAAATCCTGTGATTTCCTGACTGTTACTGCACAGTATTCAAATAGTTTCTTGAAGTATTTTTATCTGATCTGGGAGCTTTGAATTTTGACTATAATATTCATAGGATTATTCATTTTGGCATCCTTTTTAGAAATGAATGGTGGAATCTTTCAATTTCTATTTACCCTCTGAATTTGAGCTATTCTGACAATTTTCCTTAAAAATTTCTCAAAATATAATATCTATACTATTTCTTATTTTTGATCATGACTTTAAGGTAATCTAATATTTTTTAAATTAAGTCTCCTGTATCTATTTCCCAAGTTTCTTGTTTTTCTGTTAAGTATTTCATATTTTCTTCTATTTTTTTCATTGTTTTGACTTTGTTTTTTGTTGTTCTTTCTTGATATCCATGGGGTCATGAAATTCCACTTTTCCAATTCTACTTCTTGAGGAATTATTATTTTTAATGGAGATTTTGTAACTCTTTGGCCAACTCTATTTTTTAAAGCATTCTTTTTTCCAATTTTTTGTGACTTTTATCAAGTTATTAATTCTTTTTTATCATTTTCTTTCATCACTTTCATTTTTTTCCCAAATTTTCTTCTATCACTCATTATTTTCTTTAAAGCTTCCAGGAATTCTTGGTGTGTCTAAGTCAAATTAACATTTCTTTTTGATTCTTTATTTATAGCTTTTTTCCACATAATTGCCTTCTATATTTTTATCATGGTCTTTGCTGTCATTATAGTAACTTTTTACTGTCAAGTTCTTTTTTGTTTGTTTATTTTTTTCTCATTTTCATATTTCTTCACTTTGAACTTGATATTATATTTGGATTTTGTTTACCTGGAGATAAGAAGATACTTTTCCAATTCTCAGTTTTTTTTTCAGTTAGTTCTGGAGGCAGTGCAAAGTTTGCTGCTTTCTAGATGCTGTGATCCTGGGAGAAGTATAATGACTATTTTGAACTGTGCTCTGGTCTTCACCTAGAAAAGTTCCCTGTTCCCTAGTATTCACAAGTGCTAGTGTTCTCTTTGCTTTAGAACTGCAATCAAGATCTCTGCTCCCTCAGTTAACCATCAATACTCCTCTCTGCCTGAGAACTATACCCAGAATACACATGGGTAATAGAGCTGCCAGTGTGAGACAATTATATCCAATTCCATCATGTTTTCCTCTTTCTGACCAATTGTCAGATCTCTTACCATCTGTGGACTGAGAATTTCTAAAGGTGATGATGCTGTAGCCATTATTCTTGCAGGATTTGGATAGTTTTCCATCTTGGTATCACAAACTTCTCCTGCTGCTCTGAGCTTCTTTTGTCAATAAAATGTCTCATCATGACTTTTTATTGATTCTATTGCTCTAGAGTTTGATTTGAGGAATTATTTTAAAGTTATTTAGAGGAGAATAATAAAAGATTTCAGCTGGGTAGCCTCTGATCACTAATCAACCATTTTTAAAATCAGTATTATTTTAATATTTCTTAAAATTAGATGTCTAGGTTCTATTATTTTTTCATCTTCATGTTCAAATAATTCAATGATTTCCAGATTTTTCTTGATGCTGTATGCCAGTTCCCCCCTCTTTTTTTAGTTTTCATTTCTTTTCTAAAAGATATATTATTTAATTCATAAGTACATTTTAATGCTTTTTTGTAAGCATTAACTCTCGCTTGATCACTTCTATGAATTCAAGTTGGATTTTTTTCTCCACCATTTTTTTCTTTGAAGTTTTTCTTGTGGTTGTTCTGCAGGGAAGGTCTGAGCTGATCCTGTTCCTGCTTTATTGGGTTATTTTCATTGTGTTGTTATAGGAGCTCCAAGACAGACTAGAAATATATAAAGTTTAAGAAGCTTCAGAATTTCCTATTCTAGGGGAAAGGCTGATTGCTGTCCATCTACTTTGAGTCCTACAAGCTGTTAAATTGGGTTTCAGTCTCAATAGCATCAAATTGCTGCTGAATTTATCACTTATTAGCCATCTGGAAAGTTTGCTTGGTGCTTCTCTGTGTCTGCAATCTGAGTTACATCATTACTATTTCTGCTGCTCAGTAGAAATTTTCTTTTTCCTTTCTAGGCATACTACCCAGCCTTCTTAATAAAGAAATTCTGCCCTGTGTCAAGTATCTAGAACTATATATTGGAAGAGACAAAACGCTTTCAATTCATATCTGTCTCTATCCCATTGCCCTGGTATGGGTCTGATGGTGCCTCTTTCCCTTACATATATTCTCCTTGAGTATTGGAGTGTTCATGGACCTCAACTCTGTCCTCAATGTTTATCATCCTTGCATATCTCCCTGTCTGTCTGCCTATGCTGAAATGAACAAATTGCTCACTGTGACTTTTTCTGTATTTCCTCATCAGGATTCTCTTGTATAATTTCTACATATGCTTGGAGGAGTTTTATAAAGGGGAACTTGGCCATACTCTTTTCTCTGCCTCCACAATCTTAATTCTGCCTTTACAGTCTCAATTGTGTTATTCTAGCTAAGAGATTCTAAAGAATATTGAAATTATTTCATATTTTCTGGCAAGGGGAGTAGTGTTGTGTAAAAATGAGTTAGAGGCTGATCATCACCAATTACTATCAGGATTTTTTGACAAGCCATTTAACCTTCATGAGACTTAGTTTCCTTTTTTATAAAATAATAATAATTATTATTGTTTTGCCCAGTTGGTAGAGGTCACTGTGAAGATCAAATCATTGCAACAAAGCATTTAAAACTGGAAAGCTCTTCATCTAGGTATACTGTTATATGTAGGCTGTTATTGTTCTTATAACTGATACTTTCATTAGTTAAACTTGGGTCAAATTTTACATTGTTTCTTGTTCATTTCGGGAGGGGGGATGATATAGATTTGATGTGGGACAAAGGGTAACTCTGATTAGTCATTTATTTTATATTTATGTGACACTTTAATAATCATTCAATGTTTTCCAAAATATGTCAGTATATGATATTTTATTATCTTCCTTTACCTCTTACCCTCCTGTTGGAGCAGCATTATTTCTTCAAAGTTTAATGATCTAATTATACATTTGTCATGGAATTTTAAGTAGCAAGAATCAAATCATTTAATTATTTGCAATTATTTGGATTTTATTTGGATTGAGTTTTTAATAGTATTTTTCTTTATCATCAGATAGAATAAAATATCTTTAAAATAATTGGGAATTGAGTTGAATTAAAACATTGGTTGCCTGAACATTTCACTAATTGTAGAGTTGTCATTTTGTAATTGATTTAATAGACTTTAAAGTTATCTGTTCTAATATGAAAGGAAAAACACCCAAGGGAATAAAAGAGAGGCAATTGCTTCTTTAATCCAATACCAAAAGCCTTTTTATACCTTACAAAGGCTGAAGAGTCCATCATTAACTCACATTGTATTGAAAGATAATAATGACAAAAGAGTATGAGTGGAAAATGAACTTTTGGCTTTTCACAAGTTTCTTAAATGTAGATTTTTGGCTTTAATTTTGGTCAGTAGGTCATATAATTTTTCTTCTTGAGAAATTTGATTGAGTAGAATGGTAAAGGACTGAAAGTTTTTATAAAAAAGGTCAGTTATGATATAGACAGTCTATTTTGTCAGTAAGCTATCCTCCCACTACCTTGGAAATGATGCCCTCTTTGATCTAAGTGGCTTTCACTCTAGGAACAAAATAAAAGGAAAGCAATGCAGTCTTTATACTCCCTTCACTCTGGGTGTCTCCCATACAAAGAATATCACCAGGGTATGCTGAGAAACAGCAGCAGAGAGACAAGTCTAGAGTGCAGCAGCATTCTGAGACAGGGTGCTTTCTTTTAAGGAAAGACATCAGAAGGCTTTTGAGGCCTAGAAGCTTCTTTTATGAGCACTGTATTTGTAGAGAGACGCTGTAGCCAAAACCACAGGACAGCCTTTAAATGAAAGCTGTGTTGAAAAGATAGGTGGTCTGTTGTTGCGACTGATGTATAAAGGTGTCTCTGAAAATGGGTGCTTATATGTTCACTGAATGAGAAAAACAGGAGAATAAATCACTTGCCAAATCTTGTTTCTTCCTCTATAACAGTTCTTCAATAAGTTCCCTTTTCTCCAGTCATATAACTATTATTCTGGTCATACTTTCACCACTTCTGCTTGGTTATTTCAAAAGCCTCATTTCTTTTCCTGATTCTCTCTCTCTCTCTCTCTTTCTCTCTCTCTCTCCGCCCTCTATTGTCTCTGTCTCTCTGTCTCTCTCTGTCTCTCTGTCTGTCTCTCTCTCTCTCTCTCTCTCTGTCTCTCTCTCTCTCTGTTTCTCTTCCAGTCACTCTTTCTTCCTACACACAACTGGCACCCTTATTTTCCGAATGTATAGGTCTGTTCATGTTGCCCTCATATGAAGAAACTGCAGTGGCTCCTTAATTACTCCAGGCTTAAATAAAAACTGTTCTGCAAGACATTTTAATTGCCTTGACCCTTCCCACTCTTCTAGTCTTCTTGCATATTACTTTCCTCTACACATTTTTTGCTGACTGTTCTTCAGACACAACATTTCATTGCCTGCTTACAAATCCTTTCATTGATTATCCTCCATGCTCAGAATACTCTTCATCCTTATGGCTGATTCTTAGAATCTCTTGCTTCCTTTAAGACTCAGATCAAATACCACTTCTACTCACATACATACCAGATATTATTTTCTCTATATTGCATACATGACTTAATATCCTTGATATCTTGATTTCCCTTATTTATAAACTTTTTTATATGTAGATGTCAATTCTAAAATGTGTTTCCCAAAACTCATGCTAGTCCTCCAGATATCTGAATAGAACAGGGAAATTACTATCCCTTTACTGTGCACAAAGTGCATATTTCAATGCTTCAATGAAAGCATGATCTAATTAGTTCGATTTTTCCTCCTTGTGGTGCAGATCACAAAGAAGTTAAATTTTTTTTGTCAATTTCAACTCATGTCTGTCTTCTATCAAAGTTTTCCAACAATGTTGCAGAGTACAATAGAAAGGATGCCAGATTTGATGGCATGATACCCGGAATTGTAATAAAATCCTATTTCTGTTATAATCTGTTAGCATAAACTATTCAAGGTACTTTACCTCAGATTACTTAGCTTTAAAATGAGGAGATGAAACTACCTAATCTTTGAATTTCATTATGTCTCTGAGACTATGATATAAAATAAAGACATAGCCAATATTTTTCAAAAGCTTCCTGTAACTTTTAGCATTATGTGAATTAGAGAAAATGTAGTCAATAAATCTGCTATTCATTAGTGACTTATTTATGATTTCTTTTCTAGTTATACACTTCCTGAATGATTTGTGATTGCATTAATTTTTGGATAGGCATGTCATATTGCTAATTAATGTTAACTTTACCATTTACTTAACCAGCCAGAAGTTTTTTGCATAAACTCTTCATAGATGTCTCTCTCATCCTATGCACATGCAGTTGATTTATCAAAACCCAATGTAGGATTTTCTGTTTATTTATTATTACATTTCATCTTATTAAATTTTTGCTATTCTTCTAATTTATAAAGAGTGACTTTTCAATACCACTCTGATTATTCAATGTGTTTTTATTCCTATCAATTTTGTATTAACACTCATAATGGGGAAAAAGAAGCAAGTAAACAACATATCAGTTATATTTTCTTCCAAGTCATTGAAAACTTGCTCAAAAAAGCACAGGACTAGGGAAAAATATTTAGGACACCCTTCTAGATGTCTCATTTGAAGTAGACATTGATATGTTTATTCATCTTGGATATTTCATTATATCTTTTCCCAAAACTCCAAATTTCCTTAACTCTCCTGTTTTCCCCTGTAATAATTCTTTTTTTTTTCATCATGATACCATTGTAGAATTTGGTTATGTGTTTCACTGAAATCAGGTACATTTTAATCTATGGTAAAGCTATTAGTCTAATAAAATTTCGTAGAAGAGAATTTACCTTAGTTTAGAATTACATGATCTTGATGAATTTAAGATAATTTTTTATTTATCATTGAATTCTGTTCAAAAACTCATAAATAATTACCATTCCAAATTAAACACATTGACATAGACTTTATGAATTACCCACATACCAAATTTTGATCATCTACCTGCACATGTGATTTTTAAAATTCAAATCTAAGATTTTTCAATTATCCAACTTTGTCTTCTCCTGGAGAATTGTAATATTCTATTGAATTCTGAGGGAAAATAAGGAGAAATTGTTGGAAATTTCAAACAAACAATTTTAGGCAATATCAGAGCAGGGATGAGGAGAGGGAGAAAGAACCATTCTATCAGCATTTTATAAAAGCATGGTGCAGAATATAGTTGTATAACGGGGGGGGTATATTGTAGTGGGACTTTTGTTTGTTAATTATTTGAAATAGATAACTATTGAGTTTGTACCTAACCTTAAAATATTGTGATTTTTATTAAAATTGGGATATTGTCTTTTGTGAAATTATTCAAATAAAGATCATATATCTTTTATTATAGACTAAAATATTTCAGAAAAATAATATTAATGTAAATATAATAGATCCTTCTCATTGTTTCTTTTTGTTTTGTTTTGTTTTTTGCAAGGCAATGGGGTTAAGTGGCTTGCCGAAGGCCACACAGCAAGGTAATTATTAAATGTCTGAGGTCAGATTTGAACTCATGTACTCCTGACTCCAGGGCCAGTGCTCTATCCACTGTACCACCTAGCTGCCCTCTCATTGTTTCTTTTGAAGTTCACTTATGTCAAATTCAGATACTATGCATGTATATATAAACAAAGTCACATACGTATTTCTGCATCCTTGCAACATCTTTCTTCTTAAAAATGTCCAAATCTTATTTGCAATTCAGATTTTATAATACTACTAACAGATATTTCCAGTTTTCAACTCACTTCCTTCAGTTCCTCACTCACTCACTTGTAAATTGATTTTAATATCCTACTGATTCCCTATAATGTGATGTTCAGTTCTTCTTCATCTTCAGTGATATCATTTTTCAACTGTGATAACTTTCTCCCTTTCTTTTCTTTCTTTCTTTTTTTTTTTGCAAGGCAATGGGATTAAGTGGCTGGCTCAAGGCCACACAGCTAGGTAATTATTAAGTATCTCAGGCCAGATTTGAACTCAGGTACTCCTAACTCCAAGGCTGGTGCTCTATCCACTGTGTCGCCTGGTTGCCCTGATGGAATTAATTCTTAACCCACCATTGTTCATTGTTCTTTGTTCATTGCCTGGGTGAAGGATGGATCCATATATATATGGATGACTTAGTCACTTGCACAGCTCTTCATCAGAATAGGCCCACCTTGCATTATAATATGCATGATTATTAATTGTTAACAATCAGACTGATATCAATCTGTCAGGAACATCCACTATTTCAAGGATATATATGCATCAAGAGGACTTCATGAGGGGTCTTTGGTTTATTACAGAAAGTCAAATTACCATCCTTTTATTAATTATTCACTATTCATGATAAAATGATAAATTAACCAGAAATTATGCTTCTTGGACTTTTCATTTTTCAAGTTAGTTTATATGACAATATTTTTTCCTATCAAAATCACACAGCTGTGACGTATCTTGGTATTGTTTATTTATTTGTTTTATAGTATTTCTTTGGTCTGTTTAACTTCAAAGCAGTTTAACTCAACTCACCAAATGGCTTTCATTGTCCTTTGCATATGCTTAAGTATGCAATGTAATGACATTCATTGTTAGTGGTCCTAGCTTACTACTTAATACTAAATATGGCTAATCAGTTTTTACTAATGCATCTCTACAAAATTCTGCCATATTATCATTTTAAAGATCTCTGTATTAATCTAGCTGTGTATAATGTGTCCTTGTCTTTCCAATTTAAAAAAAAAATGTCTCCACAGAAGAATGCATTTTTCCTTCTAGCTAATTGAGATAACTAGAAGATGTCTTGCTTTCTGGGATAGCAGACTCAAGCAATTCTTACCCAGTCAAACCAAGCAATAATCTGATAATCCTGCCTCTTAACAAGAAAAAAATAAACAATGGTCAGGAAAGCAACATCAGCTTTGGGTCACATTTATATGAATTTTAAAAATTTGCAATGTGGTTGATAACCCTATGATGTTTCCTTCCTTCCTTCCTTCCTTCCTTCCTTCCTTGCTATCTCCATTTTGATGAAGAACCTGTGAAATCAGAAATGTAGGTGTGGTTGTTAGGTCATAAAAGCAATAGATTTGGATTGAAAATAAATTTCTAACATTGATAAATTGTGTGACTTTGGAATCTTTATGCTTCACTTTCCTCATTTATAAAATGGAGATAATATAATTTTCAATCCCTAGAAGGGTTGTTGTGAAGAAGGCACTTTGCAAATTTCAAAACCCTATAAAAGCATGAGTTATAACAGCTATTGGCTTATGGTCACTCACCTAATAAATGTCAGAGATAGGATTTCAATCTGTCTCCTGACTCAAGGTCAGGAACTCTTTCAGCTATAAGTTCAAAGTAGACAGGACTCATGGATTCTCTTAAATTTGAGATGAACATTAAACTTACTTTATGCCATGCCAAAAAAAAGTCTGCTATAGCAATTGGTATTTTAAAAACTTGAAAAGTCAGTCTTCATTCCAAGTACCTTCTGTCTTGCCAGGAAATAGTTTATTCATGGACAGGACTTGGCTGACTCACAATTGGTGAAATGCTAACCTGAGTTATTTAAACCTTCCCAGCATCACAATTACCAAACTCAGGTTATTAAATATAAGCTGGATTGTTCAGGGGCACATGCCATTTATGATAATTTAAAATGAGTACTAAGTAAGCTTGTCTAGGATATATATGCTTTAAAACCCTTCAAAACATTCACAATATAAAATACCAATTTCAATAATATGAATCAGGATATAGTTTTATTCTGTTTTTAGATGAGTTCTGTTAGTTCATTTTAAATAACAATAACCATGGATAATTAGACATCAAATAATATATCTACTTTAATAACTGGTCTGGATCATCAGAATGCCAATTGGAAGAACTGCAGAAATCAATTATTTATTCTACTCTAAAATACAAAATAGACTGTGATGAGAGATCCTGTTAAAAACTTAGTTCCAAGTTGATAGACCTGACAGATCTAAGACTGAATGCTTTTCTTGTGAAGAGAGTGGGCCAAACTAGGCATGACTTGGTCTTGGAATTTTAGAGACCACCAGGATAATATTAATCATCTTGGGAGTTCCTAGTAATAGACAGTAAGAGAAAGTCTAGAAAAGTATATAATATAATATAATATAATATAATATAATAATATAATATAATATAATATAATATAATATAATATAATATGATATGATATAATATAATATAACATAACATAACAATATAATATAATATAACATAATATAACATAATATATAATAATATATAATATAATGTATATATTTAAATTCTACAATGATTAAGAAATGCTTCAGATACATGCATAATATATACATGTCCATATACACACATAAATTCTACATAGAAGAATAGAGTAATAAGGGAAAGGGAACTCACAAAGGAGGAGAGGTCCTGTAACCAATGTAAGTCAGAGTACTTTCTCTGCTGCCTTTAGTCCGATCTTCCTAGTGCAAGGAAAAGTAAAATGATCTGTCCAGGGTTATTTAATCAAGTTTTTCAGAGGAATGATTTGAATTCAAATCTTCCTATGTCCAAGACAACTCTCTGTCCACTCCACTATACAGTCTCTTTGATGGGCTGACCCTCTTAAAAATATGTGCACAACATACTTTTAAGTTAAATCTGATTTATCAAAAAATAGCAAATCAAGTCTTGATTTGTATTATTTGCTGATTTTCAAGATATAACTGTTCAGAATGGAAATTAATCAACTTTCTTGAGTCACCAGCAAATCCCTGGAAAGGAAATCTTCAAAATTCAGTAAGAACAGAGTCTCTAGGGAAACAGAAGGTAGGCAGGAAAGTTTTGAGATGATAGAGGGCAGGCATTAGGGCAGTATGTGGCATTAGATACATTGAAAAACATAGGAAGAAGTTGTGAATGGATCCAACCTTTCTGGAGAGCAACATGGAATTATGCCTAAAGAACAACAGAACTGGTCATACCTTTTGACCCAACAATTCCAATTCTAGGTCTATATCCAGAAGAACTTATAAAAAATGGGAAAAGTCCTACATGTTCCAAAATATTCATAGCAACTCTTTTTGTAGTGGCAAAGAACTGGAAATTGAGGGGATGCCCATCAATTGGAGAATGGTTAAAGAAGTTATGGTACATGAATATTTTGGAATACTAGTGTTCTATAAGAAACCATAAATAGTCAGACTCTAGAAAAGCATGGAATGATTTACAGGATCTGATGCTGAGCAAAGGGAGTAGAATCAAGAGAGAACAATGTGCACAACAATCACACTATGAGATGAACAACCTTGCTGGGAGCAGCTCCTTGGGCATTCCAGAGAGCTAGGACATTGGCATTTGACTGACTATGGACTGTATTAACCCCATCCAGAGGAAGGAAAAACAACAAAACACACAGAGGAAAAAAACCTTACAAATCTGATGAACACTTTATAAAAAATTATTTCTTATGTATCTCTTTTGCTTAATTCTCATTTCTCATGCCAAAACTACTTTAAACATGTTTATCACAATTTTTATGCAAAATGCTAATCTAATTGTTCCCTGCTAGTGCATATAGATGAAAATAAATAAATTTACGAAAAAAGACAAACATAGGAAATATAATTTCTGACCAGAGGAATCAGTCAAGGTTTACTGGAAAAGGTGATCATTAGTATTGTTGTTGCTGCTGCTGCTGTTGATGTTATTTTCTCACATTTATCAATCGGCTAAAGTTCATAAAGAATTAAGGTTTATAAAAAGATATTTTATATTTTTGATCCTTAAAACAACAAAAAAAGATGTGTCATCATTTCACAGATGAAGACATTAAGAGAGAGATTCCACAGAGAAGTGTTCAAAATAGAATCTGAATTTAATTCTTCACTCTAAAGTCAGCACACTTTTCATGCTTCCACATAGCCTAAAGTTAAATAGCATTTTGAATAATAAATAATCACTATTCATCATTATATATTTCTAGCATAAGTTGTAAGGGCTACTCTGGACCCCTGACCATATCTACTTTAAGTGGGGCTCCCAAAAGCTTAACTAGAGTATGCCCCAACTTAGAGGCTAAGAGAGAAGAATTAAGGTTCAAAACTTTTCTGGATTTATCTATGTGTTGCATCCAGGACACAGTGATGGTGAGGCAGTGGGGTTGAGAATGAGAAATGCAGTTCATAGGGAACACATCGATATATAGGGCACATAGAACCAAAGCATGGGGGAAGCAGTTATTGGGATTGTTGTACAGCATATGTACATTGTAAAGTCAAAATAAGAGTAATTAGTTTATGAATAGATAAAAAGTTAAGGAGGAAAGATGATTGATGTTGAATTATCTGATCTATGGGCGTTTAGGGCTCCCCAAAGAGAGTCTGGGGGGGGAGTTATGTTCAAGATTAAATAGCCTCTTTTTTAAAATTTAAAATAATATTTAGCTGTCTAATATCTCCTACTCAAAGAAGTCTTCATTTATTTCCCAAATCAGATATGTCATTTTTCTTGCTCCTATCTTGGTACCTTTCTTTTATTTTATTCTACACTTGCTATATATGTGTATATTATAAGAGGCAATGTTTGAGAATCTAGAAAGTTGGTGCTGGAGCCAGTGGATTCAACTTTTGCCTTTGACATATGCCCTAAAAATATACGTAATAAGTGGTTATTGTGGAATGAACTATGATGAACTTGTTATCTTAAATAATAAGATAATATTTAAGGGTCTTTTAAAGTCAAACATTCAACCATTTCATTTTCTGACAATATTTTTTTTCCTAAACTGTAAGTTGTGGCTATTGAATTATATGTTTTCAAAATACATTATTCTATCAATTTGAGAGGGCTGTTAAGTCCTTCATGTTAAATTTAGCATGTTTAAAGTTGAAACATTAAAGTAATGCAAAAATGAAACTGCAGTGTCATTGGCCTCAGAATGGAGAAGCATTTGGGTATGACTCTTAGTCCTTGACAATTTAATAGCTATATGATTAGAGACATCTTAACCTGAGTTTCAGTTTGTTCATTGATAATCAAAATAAATGTTTGCTTTATTTACATAAAAAATGCAAAGAGTGTGATTCAGAGTAAAGAGCACCAGCTCTGAAATTGGAGAGCTTGAGTTCAAAAACTTGTCATTCATATCTAAGTGAACTTGGGAAGTCCCTCATCCACCCTGGACTTCATCTTTCTCAACTGGAAAAGATGGACTAAATGAACTCTACAATTTTACATCTAGGATCCTTAAAGGTCTACCTGCTTGTGAGCTTCTTAATTTCCTACTTTGTTGTGCTCCTAAAATTCAATATCCTCTTTGGAATCTCATCATCCTATAAGATCCTAACAAGTCTGAAAGACATTCTCAATACCCCCTGTCCCTGGAACTCCCCTAACTCTCTGATTGGAGAAGGTAGCGGGTAGATTTTGTATGTTGTTTGGTCCTTTAAATCATGTTCAACTACTCATGACTCCATTGAATTGTCTTTTTTTTTTTTTGGAAAAGATACTGGAGAGATTTGTCATTCCTTTATCCAGTTCATTTTAAAGACCAGGAGCTGAGACAAATGCAGTTAAATGATTTGCCTGGGATCACACAGCTAGTAAGTGTCTAAGGTCAGATTTGAATTCAAGAAGATGTGTTTCCTGACTCCAGAACTAGGAATCTAATCATTGCACCATCATTGTATAGTTTTTCCTAAATCTTCCAGTTAAGGAAGTCATCCAGAGCATCCTTCTTCCTTTCTTAACATTTCACATTCCCTTTCAAATGAAATTCATGTGTTGTCTTCTCCCATTAGATTATGATCTCCATGAGGGAGGGACTAGCCCCAGCATTTAGTACAGTAGGTATTTAATAAATGTTTACTGATTGAATATTAGCTACCATTATACTATGCAGATATACAAACTGTCTTTTGTGTACTATATAATATCATCTATAAATCATTTACATAAGAAATTTCTTCCAAGGTGTTATCACAGTTTCACACTTCTTCAAGTGAAGTAGCTTCCTATGTCCCCTCTATGTCTTCTTCAATTAATCTTGCACAAAGCTGCCAATGGGTCGTTGTTTTTTCTTTATTACATGAATATTTAATTTATTTTCCAATTATATACAATAGTAGTTTCTACCTATCATTTTTGGTAAGGTTTTGAATTTTACAATTCCCCCCTCCACCCTTTTCCTTCCACCTGCCCCCCACAGAAGGCAATTTGATAATCTTTACATTGTTTCCATGCTACGCATTGATCAAAATTGAATGTGTTAAGAGAAAAAAAACATATCCTTGAGGAAGAAATAAAATATTAGAGATAGCAAAATTATGTAGTGCATAAGACAACTTTTTCAAAAGTTTATAGTAATAATCTTTGGTCTTTGTTTAAACTCCACTCTTCTTTCTTTGGATACAGATGGTACTCTCCATCACAGATATTCTAAAATTGTCCATGATTATTGCACTGATGGAAGGAGCAAGTCCATTAAGGTTGATCATCACCCTATATTGCTGTTGGGTATACAATGTTCTTCTGGTTCTTCTCATCTTGCTCAGCATCAGTTCATGCAAGTCTTTCCAGGTTTCTCTGAAATCTCATCCCTCCTGGTTTCTAATAGAAAAATAGTGTTCCATAACATACATATTTGTTCAGCCATTCCCCAATTGATGGATATCCCCTTGATTTCCAATTCTTTGCCACCACAAACAGAGCTCCTATGAATATTTTTGTACAAGTGATGCTTTTACTCTTTTTCATGTTCTCTTCAGAATATAGACCCAGTAGCGTTAATGCTGAATCAAAGGGTATGCATATTTTTATTGCCTTTTGGGCATAATTCCAAATTGCTCTCCAGAAATATTGGATCTTTTCACAGTTCCACCAACAATGCATTAGTGTCCCAGATTTCCCACATCCTTTCCAACACTGATCATTGTCCTTTTGGGTCATATTGGCCAATCTGAGAGGTATGAGCTGGTACCTCATAGATGTTTTAATTTTCATTTCTCTAAGCAATAATGATTTAGAGCAGTCTTTCATATGACTAGGGATGGCTTTGATTTCCTCATCTGCAAATTGCCTTTGCATATCCTTTGACCATTTGTTAATTGGGGAATGGCTTGTTTTATTTTTTAATAATTTGACTCAGTTCTCTATATATTTTAGAAATGAGTTCTGTGTCAAAAACACTAGTTGTAAAAATTCAAAAGGGTTATTCTAAAGCACAAGGGTGACCATATCCCCTATATCCCCAAGGGTGACTCCACCCCTATATACTCCCCTCACCCCAATAAAGCTTCAGAAATTACTTGCTACTCCTAGGACAAAATTCAAATTTTTCTGTTATTTATTTTTTATTATATAAATATTTTGTTTGTTTTTCCAATTACATACAATGGTAGTTTCTATCAATCATTTTTGTAAGATTTTCAGTTTTATGGTTTTTCTCCCTCCCTCTCTTTCTCCCTCCTTTCTCCCCCCAAAAGCAATATGACATAGGTTTTAAATTTGCAATTTAATCTACAGTAAGCATAGATCAAAACTAAATGTATTGTGAGAGAGGAATTAGATCCAAAAGGAAGAAAGAAAACATTAGAGAAAACAAAATTACATAATGTATAAGACAACTGTTAAAAATTCAACATAACAAACTCTGGAATTCATTTAAACTCAACAGTCCCTTCCCTGGATACAGATGTTATTCCCCATTCCAAATTCCTTAAGATTGTTCCTGTTTATTGCACTGCTGGAATGAATAAAGTCATCATGGTTGATCATTACCTCATGTTGTTAGTATGAACAATGATATTCTAGTTCTGCCCATCTCACTCAATATCATTTCCTGCAAGTCTTTCCAGACTTTTTTTTAAATCTAACCTTCATGATTTCTCATAGAACAATAATGTTCCATCACATACATATACCACAATTTTTTCAGTAATTTCCCCAATTGATGGGTATCTCCTCAGTTTCCAATTCTATGCCACTACCAAAAAAACTGCTATGGATATATTTGTACATTTGAAATTTTTACCCTTTTTCATGACATCTTCAGAGTATAGACCCAGTAAATGGTACTGCTGTATCAAAGGGTATGCACATTTTTATTGCCCTTTGGGAATAATTACAAATTGTTTTCCAGAAAAGCTGGATCAGTTCATAATTCCACCAACAATGCATTAGTTGTTGACCATATACTTATTCTAACATATTTTCACATTGATTTAATATGAAATCTTTTGAATAACATGCATTTAAGCCAAACCAGTTTACCAGAATGTGAAATCCTTTTTGCTATCTCTCTGCTTTCACAGAGACTATATTCCTTGACTGACATACTCTCCCTCCTCATCTGTGACTTCTAGAATCCCCAGTTCTTGAAAACTTGGTTCATGCACAAACTGCTACAAAAAATCCATGAAAAGCCCCACCTAATATCCCAACTTTTTAACCCTTCTCAACACAAATTTCTCTGTACTTATTACTTAGATATTTTGTAATTATTGATATACTCCCTTACCATACTATGGTATAAGCTTAAAAACACATACTTTTTTATTATTGTCTTTATATCTTAAGTGCCAAGAGAATTTAGTTCCAAAGAATAGGTGATATGCACATATATGCATACACATAAAAACACTTACATACACATATACATATATATGTAATTGGTTTGAATTATCAGTTAAGACAAGGATGAATCTAAGTGACTGATATATCTAGATCAGGGATTTTTCAAATATTTTTCTCCCTAATGTTATACTTTCAAGATTTAAGCCCTCATATTTTTAGGAAATAATTTTCCTTTTTTTCTGAACAATAATATTTTCTTGCATATTAATATCCTTATATAAATAGCAAAAATGAAGATGTCTTTTTTTAATCCATACTGGTAAGGTTTGAATGAGGGCTGTTATTTGGTCAGTGCTCCCTGATTTAATAGAGTTCAGGGATAATTGACTACTGAAACTTTTTTTTTCTGAATCAACCAAATAAACATTCAAACATGAAATTAATAATTTTAGTGTTGTCAGTCTTCCATTCTCACTCCATTAAATTCCAAAATTCATACTAGAGATGGCATAGCAAACAAATTAAAATTCGATTCTTATAAAAATGAGAAAGATAAGATGATGCCTTCTGAGAAAGTAATTTAATTCTCATAAATTATTTTTTAATTATTAAATGAGGCATTGCATTAACCATAAAGTTGAGTGTAAAAGGGCATTGGTTTATGAATACTGATATACATATAGACCTCTACAACCTTGAACAATTATCATCATAAGAATTTGTATCATAAAATTTTATGTTGCATTCTCTCTCTCCTTCATATTTTTAAAAGAAAGAAAACCTCAACAGTGTGATAATTAGAATTTTGACTGGGTTATGTCACCTAAAGGAAATTATATTTTACTTCTGTAGCAATCAGATAAGTAGTTTTAAATAGTCATTTATCACCTTGTTTGATAAAGAGTAGAATGCAGATATGAGAATGCTTAAATAAAATATACTACAGAAGAAAATGTGAAATTTTGACAGAATAACTAAGTGCCCAGAATGACTACAAAAAATATTGCAGATACTTGGACTGTAAGGCTTATGATACATTTAATGAAAAATAGGGCCTGAATCTTTAAATGTCAAGTTTAAATATTCTTTGTGCACCTAAATATGCACATTGTGAAAGTTTTCTATTTCATTGTTTTATTTTGCTCCCATATAAGGACAGTAAGCTTTAAGACATAAAAAAAATATTATGCTAATTTTTCTAAATTCAGGAGGAAAGAAATGCATTTACTTTTTCAAATGCAAAATTCTGTTTTTTCTTTCTTTCTTTTTCTTCCTTCCTTCCTTCCTTCCTTCCTTCCTTCCTTCCTTCCTTCCTTTCTTTCTTTCTTTCTTTCTTTCTTTCTTTCTTTCTTTTTTTCTCTGTTAATGCTTATCGGTTGCCTTTGGTCTTTGGTGGAATGATGGGCAGTTCAAGGGCAGCAGAGAGTCTGAAGTCAATTCAAGGCTTATAAACGTTACACTACCAAGGGGCTAGTTCACAAAAACTCACATAGGATAATTATTCAAATGTAAAATTGTCTTCACTATGCTCTTTAAAGCAAGAACTCTTCAAAATTGTCACTTCTACTTAACTGACAGTGTTCTTATTATTCACTGCATTCTGAAGGCAGTTCACATTTTATTGTAGCTGGTAGAGTATTTGCTGAAGCCCATTGCTCTGTTTTATATGCGAAGATGCATCACTTATTACAAATATTTAGGATACGTTTCTCCTTAAACTCAGGTTGGAAGATATTGTATCTGTGAATAAGAGTCTTGGGACAAGATCAGATTCTTGAGAGTAAAGGATATTGCAAATGAATCTCTTATTTAGGTTCTTTAACTCTGTTATGTCTGCAAACTGGATAAGATGTGTGTTTGTATGTGTGTGTGTTTGTGTGTGTTTGTGTGTGTGTGTGTGTGTGTGTGTGTGACTGAGAGATGTTTTTCTTTTGCAAGCCATTGAACCACTAGCTTGCCAGATGGCAACTTAAATGTCTGGTGCCAATAGAATGTGTGGTCAAAGTTCAATGATGAAGAAAGGTGCATTGAAGTAACAGGTAAGTTTCCTTGAAGATATATTTTTCAATACAAAGTTACAGTAATTAAATACAGGCTGTGCTTCAGACAATATTTTATCACTGAATAGTATTCAAGATAAACTACTACTGAAAACTTTTTGAAGTTAAAGGATTACTGTTTTCTGTTTCATCCTTGTAGTCCTAGTTCTTATCCAAGTGCTTAGGGCATGGTAACCACTTAAATACTTGTGGATGTACTGAGCTTTGGGGAAAAAGCATTGTGTTTGCTATATATCAAGCATAGCTAAGAAGTGGGGATTCAAATTCAAAAGCAAAGATATGTCATTTCACTCAAGGAGCTTACATCTAATTTTGGATAGATCATATGAAGAGAGAAGTGGTCAGGGAGGAAACACTTTGGTTTGAGAAGTTACAGGAAGATGGGTACAACACAATAATATGAAGTTGATTTGGTCAGATTTAATTGATCATATTTTACAAGGTTAACAAAGGGATGAAACTATATTGTCACTATCAATGAGGTTATCATGATGACAAAGAAGGGGATCAGAAAGCAGGAGGCAAAGTGAATACTGGTTGGAATTTTCCTGAAATAATAGGCCAGAAGAGAGAGTAATGAGTCATGATGATGATGATGATAGATAGATAGATAGATGGCACTGCATCTCTTAACATAGTGACTGGCCCATGATGATGCCAACAATTGTGGCATTTGATATTAATGGCTCATACCACAACCCTTAGCCCATTGACTGGCACATAATAGAATTTTAAGAAATGTTACATGACTGTCTGAACCATATACCATTTTAAGCAGTAAAAAGTATTTTCCCTAATATAACCCTATGGTTGGTAATGCAGGTAAAAAGAAACCTTGATATAGTTATTATAAGCACTAATATTACCATTTTGTGAGTACAAAAATCAAGGCTCAGAAAAATGATGTAGTTTGACTGTGGTCACACTCCTGATTCCACGGTCAATACTTTACACTATTCCCAAAAACTCTGCATGAGCTGAATGCTCAATTTAGCTTTGGAATGCTAAATAAAATATTTCAGTACCATAAATACATCATGCCTCTCAACAGGAAAATGCTTTGCTAGTAACTCTGGGTCGGCAAAGATATGTTTGACAAGTAGTAAACAGAGCGACATGGGTTCACATAAAACTAACAGAGATGGTTATCAAATAAACTAAGGCTAAAAAAATCATAAATACATAATATATGTATGTAATGGAAAAATAATGTAAGTTGAGAGAAATAAAGCAACTGAGCTGTGTTCTTATCAACTGATACAACCCAGTTAGAATTGACAACAGGGGCACCCTGGATTTGATGTTATGAGCAGCCATCAATAAGACACATTTTGGTAGTAATCTTAGTTATGCTTTCCTCAATAAGAAGATGAACAGAAATCTGGTATCTAGGGAAACCTCTACAAGCTCTATTTTGACAGTTTAGCCTCTTGAAAAAGGGGGTACTATTAGCATATGAAGCTGTGCTGAAGCATGTGCTGAGGGTAGCAAACTGTTATTTTAATATTAGCCTGAACTCTTCCTAAATTTACATCTCTGTATTCACCCATAATTTCTTATTTTGGATTCATCTCTATAATATTGGTTTAGCTTATACACTGCAGCATTTCTTTTGGATTTAGATCTCAAGTTTTTATTTTACCAATCTACTTTTGATTCTTAGTTTCTCTCTCTCTCTCTCTCTCTCTCTCTCTCTCTCTCTATTTATATATATATATGTATATATATGTATATATATCACACATACACACACTCATAAGTATTATGTTTTTAATAATATTCCTTGATTGAATCAGGAATTTCCTTTGAAACCCATTCCAGAGATAGCTGAAATAGGAGTCATCTGGAAGCAATGCCACATTCAATTTGAACTTGGTGGGAACAGTGCTTTGTAGAAACTCTGTAAAGGTTTCCTAAAGACCAAGGTGGCAAAGGACACAGGATGTCTTCAAGGATTTGGATGAATATATTTGTTCCTTTCTTCCTGATAAAAGATTAAGTAAATATCCTTTTGTAAAAGTTAATTCATGCTAACTGTTTAAATGGATATATAGCTAGCATCTGGATGCTAATAGTGAGGAGACATGCCAAGAATTATAACTTGATATGAATACATTAGAAAAGAGACAACTTAGTCTCTCAAGGGTATGAACCATGAAATGGAGAGGTATGTTTCCTTTTCTGGGAAAAATGAGCTCAGGGGTATCTTTTTACATTTCCCTTTGTGTCTGGCTGTCTTGCAAAGGACCCACACAAATTAATTAAGCACCAACTTATTAAGTCAGAAATTGGAACTATCAATCCTTAATAAAAATCAATCTCTTCTCTCAAGGAGTAGACTTTGAGGAAAAACACAATATTTAGAGTTAAGTGAATATAATGAAATTTGAGGAAAGAGAATGTACTAACAGAGTCATGAAAATTTTCCCATAGTAGTTGGCACCTGAGATGATCTTTATAGGAAATCATAGCTTTTGCCACAGAGAGAAGGAGGCAGTATATTCAAAGACCATTTGTGAAGAATGTTCACCATTGAGGACTGGAATATTGAATTTAAAGAAGAGACAGTAGATCTTTTTTTTTTTTTTTGCTAAGGTGGAAAGGGCAGGAAGGAGAGTAATATAATCTCCAAAAGGTACGCCAGTTCCAAATTATGAAGGATTGTAAATCAAAACAGATGTGTTTTATGCTAGGAAACAGTAATGGTTCAATCAGAAGATACTTGATCAAGAGTGAGATATTGTTAAACCTGCCCTTTACACAGCTAATTCTGGCAGATATGCATATGATGGATTGGAAAGGGGAGAGACTGAGAACTGAAATTAGTCCAAAGGAGAAGAAATGAAAACCTAAATTAGGCTTCTCTCTCTCTCTCAATCTCTCTGTCTCTCTGTCTCTCTGTCTCTCTGTCTCTCTCTCTCTCTCTCTCTCTCTCTCTGTGTGTGTGAGTGTGTGTGTGTAGAAAAATAGGAAGAGCTGATAAGATTTTATAAACTGGGTCACTTGAAAGGGCATTTGGAAGAACAATGAATCATAAGGTCAGAGGGAAAACAAAGAAAGAAACCTCAGAGATCATCTGAGGTCTAAATCCTTTTCATTAGTTATCTCATCAAAATCACTAAGAAGTATGATGGGAACTCACTAGTTCTAAAGTAGTCCTTTCTGCTTTGAACTGTTGTGATTATTATATTTTATTTTTCCTTTATTTTCAAACTTTAATAATTTTTTAAAGTAAGACATCAAACTCTGTCACTTAACTGAGACTGCTTTTTCTGAGATAAATGATTTCTTGAATGCAAGATCTCATGAAATTTATTCAGTTCTCATTCTTGAGACATTTGATTTCCCTGAACCTTTGACACTGTTATCACCTGATAATTCACTTATTCCTTGCTTTCTACTACAAATCTTTCTGTTTTCTCCCTCTTAACTATCAGACCACCATTTTTCTTTGTTGGATCATTATTCTCCATTAAATATGGGGATCACCTATATCTCTCCACCTCTTTTATTTTCTTATTATTTAATGCCTACTTTAATTGATGATTTCATCTGTTGCAATAGCTTTAATGGTTACTTTTGGGCAAAGGAATTATATAATAATAATTGTAATTATAACTATACACATATATTTATGCTACCTCTCTAACACCTTTAGATCTTTTCAATTTGAGAATTCATCAACTACGTGATGGACATATTAACACACATTCTAAGTGTCTTTTAAGTTAATATTTTCATCTGTTGATATTTAAAATTCAATACCTCAAAAGTAATTCTTACAGCATTCCTTTGCTAAACTTTGCAAGTATTCAATCTTTCCTGTACTCAGTAAGCGTACTACCATCTTTCCAGTCATATATGTTTGCTAGTTCACTATGGTTCTTGTCTTTTCCAAGGCATATTGGGTTAAGTGGCTTGCCCAAGGCCACACAGCTAGGTAATTATTAAGTGTCTGAGGCTGGATTTGAACTCAGGCACTCCTGACTACAGGGATGGTGCTCTATCTACTGTGCCACCTAGCCACCCCTCTTCCTCACTCTTCACTAAGTTACCAAACAGTTCCAATTCTACTCTCAAATAGCATTTCTTATATCTGTTCCTTTCTGCCCACTGAGAGGCAAATCAATTTCTTATCCTCATTAAATTCCACCTAGATTGTTATATTTTTAGTGTTGCATCTCTCTCCTAGAATCTATTCTTCCTCTGAGATGCCAAAATGATATCCTTAAAACATAGAATTTATTGTCACTTCCATTTTTAATAATCTTCTTGCCTCTATATTTCCACTAAGACAAAAACGAAACTCTAAGCTTATCTTTAAGCCATCCAAATCTTGACTATGTTATACATTTCTATGTTTGCTTCATATTATGCCACCATTTACATCTATACACTGCTAGTTGGTATAGTGAATAGAATACTAGGCTTAGATTCAGGAAGATGACTTCCAACACTTCCCAGTTGTGTGACTCTTTGCCAATTGCTTAACCTTTGTCTATCTCAGTTTCTTCAACTGTAAAATAGGGATAATGATAACATCTATTTCACAGTGATATTTTGAGGACCAAAAGAGATAGCATTTTTAACCACTAGCAAAGTGCCTGGCACATAGTAGATGGTTAATAAATATTTATTATTATTAGTTCTTCCCTTCCTGGAGGGGAACCATTTGATTTCAGTGTGTGCTTCTCCTGAAGTTCATCTTTCTCTCTCCCCTACCTCTATGACTTTTTTTATAAGCTGTCCAATATTGCTACATTGAATTTTCTTTTTTCATCAAACTCTAAGAATATCTAAATCTTTTCCTGGCAGAGTCACCTTCAGGGCTACCATCCTCATCAAAATTGCTTCCCCAATTCTTTGAATTCTCTTTCTCTGAAAATTACATGCTATTTCCATTGTGTACTTTTTCTTTTAGTATAATGTAAGTTCCTTGAAGGAAGAGAGGTCTTTATTTTGTCTTTTTTTTTGTAGTTAGTAGCACAATGCCTTATGCATGATATGAAAGAAGGAAGGAAGTGATAATTTAGAACTGTGAATACAAATCTAAATATGTTCTGAGAATGAAAAGAGAAAAAAATAGATACACAGTCCCTTCTCTCAAGGAGCTTATTCTAGAGGGGGAAGACAGGACACAAAAGGAAGCTGAAAGGTAAGGGGAAGAAGGAAAGGAAGAAGACATCTAGTAGAGGGATAAAGTATAAAGTCCCAAGGTTCTTCAATGGGGCTAAGAAAAGGGATGAAGGTGGGCTGGCCTTGGTCCCTTACCAAAAATAATGGCTCTAGGAAGAACTCACCAGAGGGCTATCTCCAGTTGCCTTTATCCATATCTGACTACTAGATCCAGATGACTCCAGAGGATAAATTGAAGTTCATGATTTTTCACAGCACCTCCTCATTTAAGACCAAATCACTTGCTTTTCATGAGATCATCTCCTTGATGTCATGGCCCTCTTCAACAACAAATAATAATGGTAGAAGTGGGATAGGCTTTGTGGAGTGAGATTTCATTTTCAGGCTGAAAAAGTAGTAGGGTAAGGAGACCTGAGGACCTGAGAGAGATTCTAGAATGAGAAAGCATTAGAAGAATATTGCAGGCCAGAAGGTCAGGGACCGGAGAGAAATGAAATTATACTGATCAGACTGAATAAGTGTCATGGATAGCATAGTAATTAGTTTAGATACTAGGTACAAAAACAAAAAATTAAATAATTTATCTTGAAGTACTACCATTTTATTGGCAAAATTAAAATATGAATACACATTATATATAGAACAGGGTTGAGAGTAAAAGAGGAAAAGTATTGATCATAGATCCCTAGGAAAATGAGAGGAAGAAGGTACCACTCATAGTTAGATGTATATCTGGAAATTCTCCAAGTGAGAGATAGCATCTGTTCTAAACTTCAAAGAAAGATAAGATTCTGAGATGTAGCTATCAAGAGGGATTCATACCATACCTGTATTGTTTGATGTCAGGGGATGATCTGTTGAATTCAGAATAAAGATATTAGAAGAATTTAGTTAGATAATAGAGAATAGGAAGTATGAAAAAGGTCAGAAATATAAATGTTTTATAAAATTAGCCTTCAAATTCTAGGCTAGTGATAACATTTTACTCTTAAACCAAATAGGAGCCATAGAAATTTTTGAGAAAACATAGTAAAGCTATGATTTCAGAAGATTATTTTGACTAGAACATGATGAATTAGAAAGAAGGACTAGTGCTCCATTAGTATATTGGGAGGGAGGTGAATTAATATTTTATTATAATAATTTAATTAAAAGTGATAAACACTTGATTTTTGATGAGGGTGCAGCAAATGATAATTCTTCAGTCCAGTGGACTAGATGGAAGGGAGAGAAACAAGAGAGAAAATAAAGAGAGAGAAGAGAAGATCTCATTGGGCACACAGTAGTGGGATACTCATTCTTACAGGGTAAAAGATACAAGATAATGCAATCTTGAGAAGGTGAAATCAAGAAAATATTAGGAGAATTAAGAAAGACAAAAGTCAAAAATCAGGAGAGAAGAGAGGGCCAATTAGGACCTGTAATTGGGAATAAGTGATAGTATGAAAAGGTACAGATAGATCAAGGATAATTGGGGTTGAGAACAGACTGTGGTATTTTGCAATCAAGAAACTACTGCTAATCTTTGAGAGAGCAGTTTTAATTGTGTGTTGGGGATCATAACCTTGATTAAAAAAAAGAGGGGAAGTGACAAAATGGAGGTAGTGAGTGTAAAGGATTATGCATGACTTTTGATAATGTTGCCTGAGATGATGACAGTCAAGTAAATATTTTCTAAGAAGTGTAATGTTTTTCAAAGAACTCAAGGAGAAAATATATTAGAAAGGAATGACAATGATAGTAAGAGAATGAATGACTGGTTGAAGGGAGGAGTTTTCTTTGTTGATGAATGGTGACGGGATCAGAAGTGTAGGTACGGACAATAGCATCAAGATTATGAGTTTATCAACTAGGATAAATTCAGCTCTTCTCAGCAGTTCAGAGAACCAGGATAACCTGGGGAGTCATATTGTGGACGACACCATCCACATCCAGATGAAAAAATAGCAAACAAACAAGCCAAAAAGGTCACACAATCTGAATGAACACCATGTTCACTTTTTAAAAATTTCTCTTATCTCATGGTTTTCTTTCATTTCTCTTAGTCCTACTTCCTCATGCACAAAATGCTAATATGTAAACATGTTAAATACCAATGTTCATATTTTGCTGCTGGGGTGGGGGAAGGAGGGTAGAAGAAAACTTTAATAAATTTGCAAGTGAACGAATATTGAAAAACTTTCACAGCATGCAATTGGAAATATAAAATAAAATATCAATCAAGAAAGTATAGGTACAGTATTAGTCTTAACAAGGAGGAAAGGTTACCTCATTTTCTGAGATTCATAAATAGTAGGAGATAGGGTGATGATGGCGTGAGGAAATTGGAATAACAATTGATGCTGAAAGGGAGACAATGAAAGAAGAATCTTGGCCAATTCAGATTCTTTCTAGTGAATAAGACCAGAATTTAGAAGAGGATGAAAATAGAATTGGAATTATAATCAATTCACCAGCACCTGAACATGAGACCTGAAAAAAAAATCTACGACTCGGTTCTCTCATAATTAATCAAGAAAGAAAACTAGAGAAATATTAGACTTTGAGATGAAATTAGCAAAGTTGATAACATCTGAATATTAGGTATTTACCACACATGATTAAAGTCATGACTTAAACTTTAAAACATAGATTTAGCCTGCAGAACCATCACTTAAAACTACATTGCTGAATGTCAAATCTCAAGATAATTTTTATGTGCTTGTATAAAATTTCTATGTGAATTAGGATATTTACAAGTGACACCTTATACACAAAACTGAATAGCCTGGTAATTCTTTTGATAGGGCTTGAAGATTTGAATTACCTTTTTATCACAAAACTCTGTGTGATAAAAGGAAGATATTTATTTTATAGATGTAAAATGTTGACATAGAATCGATGTACTTTGCAACTGGTTGATTGGGGAAATGGGAGTAACATGGGAATGGCATAAAGTGACTCAACATTGGCATGTAGATAGTAAAAAGAATATTTTAACTCTCTGTCTCCAAGTTTAGACATTTTTTTTCATTTGATTACATAGGGAACAGATAATATAAGAAGCAATATTTAAGTTGAAAACAATATTCTTTCGAAAGAAGGCACCTAGGATTAGTATTTTCTTATATTAGCTGATATCATTAATGATTTAAATCTGGAAAAAAATGTAGTAGTTATCCAAGTCAACACCCTCACTGGACAAATAAATTAAACATCAGAGAGGTTAAATGATTTACTTAAGGTTACAAAGTTAGAAAGCAAAAAGGGATGCAAATCCATATTCCCTGATAGCAAGTATAACCCCTATTTTATGACACCACACTACCATATCTTGCTATTGAATGAAGAATCTATGTTATGTTATTAGTGAGTTTATCTTTAATAGGAAAATTAAGCAAATGTTCCTTAAATTTTTAATGAAATTAAAATTTTCATCATTTCATACCAATATATGTTCTAAGAACATGTGAATATATATTTACATACACACCTATGTATATATGCATATATATGCATATATATATGCATATATATACATGTGTATATATAAAAGCAATATTATTTTTCAAAGAAAGAGATTCATATTTAGGTAAGCCAAGCAATTTGTTCAGTCTTAAAAATAGAAAGACACTGACCTGGCTTTTGAACCCAGGTCTTCTGACTCAAAGGTCAGGGTTATTTCCCTGCTACCATGCTGAGTTAAGGATTAAGCCAAAAACACAAGTACATTTATTATTAATTTTAAATCGATTCATTTTTAATTTGGAAAGATAACATCAAAAGACAAATTGTGGTGACTTGGTGGTGTGCTAATTTTAAATACTTTGTTCATAATTCTTTTAATAATACATTTATTTATTTTAGTGAATCAAAGGTGCCAAGGAAAGGGATTTCAAAATACCATGGCACACACTGCAGTGAAGCCTCCAGGAGTCTTTTACCTTTCATAAAGCCAGAGCCACAGGGTTCATCACAGAAGCCTCATTGCAAAAAAAATGAGACAGTAGGTTAGCCAGTTGCCCAGATAATGTAGCAGCAGGTATAATCTTCTGTGGCAGGAAGAAGTTACTGATGAGGGGATTTTCTCTCTGTGTGTCCCCAAAAGAGAAATATTTCAGAAATTATAGCTGAAGAAATATTAGGCCAATAGGACAAAATATGTTTTTGTACTAGACTACTAAGTGTTCCCCAATTTTAGGACCTATGTTCACTCACCTTTGTATATACATGGAATCTATATTCGATTCCTGATACACACTTCTCCCATATTTTTGTTGACATTCTTTACTTCATTCAAAATTTAACTCAGAGAATGCCCTTTGATGAAATAATTCCTGATTTCATTTCTTTTCTTCCCTCCCCTCAAAATTGTTCCTTTATCCGATTTTTAATTGAACTTTCCCTTCTTCACCCTTATCCCGGTTTACCTCTTATCTTACCGTGCCACTTTGGTACAGATCTTAACATTTTGTGACCCTGGGAGAAACACCTAAGCTCTTGGTGTTCAGTCATCTCACTAAGATGAGAAAATGAAATAATGCATACCTACATCTGTACTTTAAGATCTCAGTTAGGTGGCAGACTTCTTGGTGTCACTATGTTTATTCAAAAACTCATCTTTATAAAATAACTAAAGAATCTCTTTTAAAATTGATATCATGAGTCCCAGAGTTGTTTGCTAGCTATTAATTAGATATCCATTACCTGGATACAACTTCTGAGATTGAAAAATTCGAAAGTATCTGAAATAACTATTTCTAGGGTAAAGTCTATAAGGATAAACAATGCTCTAAACAGAAGAATAAAAAGAAAAAAATTGAGCCTAAAGACATTAGTTAGGTAAGAGTTTATTGTTCTTTGTCCCATACATGATGATGATGATGATGATGATGATGATGAAAATGATAATAATATTAATAATGATAGCAATTGTATGGTACTTACTATGTACCATTTTAGAGATGAGGAAACAGGGGCACAGAAAGTTTAAGTGACTTGCCCAGGTCACACAGGTAGTAAGTGTCTTAGACAATTTGAACAATTCAGGTCTTTTTTTTCCTCCAGGTCTAGCACATTATCCTCTGTGACACCAAGTTCCTTCAAAAAATTGTTTCCTGGAAATGAGAACATCTTGTTTTAGAAATTAGTAGCCAAGACTGAGAGAATAAATCTGGAAAATATTTTATTCACAATAGGACAAGTTTTTGTTTTTGTTTTTTGTATTTTATAAAGGAACTTAAAAAACCCTATAGGTTTTAATCTAGAAAAGTATTACAGGATTTGCTCTTCCCTGAGGAAAAGGAGTTTAGCTGAGCCAGAAACTGAAGGCAGTGAATATTAAAGTTAAGCAGAATTTGGCAGAAGCTATAGCAAAGCACCCGTTTTTGAGCATTCTATATTCTTAGACATTACATGATCTACATGTCAGAAACACAAAGAATTTAATTAAGAAAGGACAGCAAGGTAACACACAGGAAATTAAATGGAAAATAGAATCATTCTCAATTCTCCTGTCCCCATAAGAAATGGATGTTATCTCTTATAGCTTATGTTTCAGTGAATAACTAATTACCAAGGAATCTTATGATGTCATTGTTAAAAAGCTTAGTGTCAGTATTAAGATCTGTTCCCTCTTTGTTGCAGAAATTTTTCATCTCTCTGAAAAGGAGTTACCAAATCTATCCATGGAAAATCATTCTACTAAGTTCCTTCTTCTATAGTATGTGAAGTCCAAACACCTGAAGTAATGACTGGAATGAAATTAACTCCTATTTGGCAAGGTAGGTCTCACAGCATCCACCAATGTTCTACCTAGGATCTTTGTACTCAGCAAGAGTCCTATATGTTGTGTGTTCTTTAGTAAAAGGGTATTCATTTTCAGTCCTACATACCTTCTGATAAGTGCAAAAACTTGGACCAATGCACAAATAGTGGAATTCTGGTAGATTAAAGTTCCCTTGATAGTTTCTTTGCCTTTGCTGTTCTGTACAATTGAGATGGCAAGGGAAATGAAACTTAAAGTTCCTCTAGTGGAATAAAAAAAATGAAAAAAAAAACCCAACTCACAGAAAGACCATCAACTGAGGGTGAACATTGTTCTGATAACTGAAAGGATACAAAGTTTACATGAGACCTGGATCCCTCACCTCTTGAACTTCCAGTCTATTTAGGAGAAAATGTAAACACTGAGAAAGTCACAAAGCAAAAAAAAAAAACCCCAAACCCCCAAATGATAAGTAAGATAGAGAAGTACAACATTATATACTTGGTCTGAGGAGAAAGATGTTAATGACCTGGGAAGATTAAGAAAGATTTGTGGGAGAGGTTATATATTCATAGAAATGATCAGAACCAGAAATTACAATAATTTTAGTAATAAAATTCATTCTTGATGATGAATGTGCTCTATCAATTGATGTTGACATCTTTTCTGCAATCTATAGTTTTAGAAAGTTGCATCTGGGTTTGGTGGCACATGCCTATAATACCTAAAAGTAATATAGGATGATCCAGGTAAATAAATGTCTTGAGTTTGGGAATTCTGCTAAAACTGATTGGATGTCCCCAATTAGTGCATCACTAATATGGAGAGACTCCTAGGAATGAAAGACTTTCGAGAACTTTACAAAGTTCCTGTACCAATCCTCATTGGAATTCATTCATGAGTGTCCACTTTATTTCCATACTGACCAAGATGGTAGGGTGGAACATAGTGATAAGATTCTAAATGACATACATGCCAAGAGTTCCACAGCTACTATGTGATTCAGGGAGGACTTAAGTTCAGGTGTTTTTGAAATCAAGGTTAGCTGTCAATCAACTATGTCACAGTGTCTATTAGCAAGCATTAAAAGGAAAGAGGCATAAAAAATATTGTACTCATGCATGTTCCATCTAGTTATAAAGCATCTTGTATCCCCAGTATCATGATTAAAAAAAAACTTTGCAACTTTTCCTAGTCAAAGAACCATCTCTAATCTGAAGAAAACAACCTGAAAAAGGGAACAGATCATTCTATCTTTGAAAGCATCAAAAAAGGAACCTGGAGCTCAAAGTAGTTCAAATGAGATGAAACAACAGATTTATTTGCTGTTTTTCAGTCGTTTCAATCATGTTAACACCCCATTTGGACGTTTTTCACAAAGATACTGGTGGTATCTTTCCTTCTTCAGTTCATTTTACAAATGAAGAATTGAGGCAAAAAAAAAGGTTAAATGATTTGAACTCAAGAAGCTGAATGTTTCTGACTTCAGTCCTCTAGGCACTGTGCCACCTAGCTTCCTCTAATTAGTATATTAATATGTTTTATAGTGTGTAGATTTTCTCAATCTTAGTGAAAGAAGATATTTATGTTTGAAATCCAAACTGTTTACTGGTTTAAGTGAGTTTTTAGGCAAACAATGCTATCAAGTGTCCAATGCCCAATAGTTCAGCTTAGCTCCTATTAGAGATCTCCTGTAGTGCTTCTTATTTATCTGCATCTGTAACAGCTGTGCTCCGTTCAGGATGCTGCCAGTTTTTGCTCATTACTGTCTCCTTAGAATTACAGATGTGCTGTGTTCTTCCCTAGGGAGCCACACTCTGGTAAACAAATTCTTCCAGATTCATGATCTTCTCTAATATTAGCTTGGAATGCAAACTGCCCTGGTCAGTTTGACCAAATTCAAAAGCTTCAAATATTCCCTCAGTTTTTTTTGGGGGGCAAAAGTGTTTTAGATTATTCACAGGGGGGAAATAGGGAATATTAAGCTATTTATTTGTAATTAGATTTTTGATCCTAAATATTATAGGATTTTGTACCTTAAAAGAAGGGAGAAATGAAAACTTCAATAAAGTAGAAGAGAATAAATATGCAAATGAAAAGAGTGAAGTATACAATATGTTTCACCTTAACCTACAAACCCTATATCTAATATCAAGATATGGAAAGAGTAGTTTAAATTAAAGTTACTCATTTTCTTGACAGGAAGCTTCTTAGTAATAACATACTTAACTTGATTGCCAGGGAGCCCAATATTTGCCTTCTATAAAGTAAAGCATTCTTAAAAATAAATAAGGTTCTTTCTTCCTTTCTTCCTCCCTCTGTCTCTCCTTTCTTTCCTTCCCTCTTTCCTTCATCCCTTCTTCCTCTCACCCTCCCTCTCTTTCATCTTCCTCTTCCTCCTCCTTTATCTTCTTTTAGTTCTCCATCTTGTTCCTTCCTCCTTCTCTATCATCCTTCTCTTGCTTTGCTCTATATCTCTCTCTGTCTGTCTCTGAATCTCTGTCTGACTTTCTCTCTTCTTTCTCTCTTCCTTCTATGTCTAGATATATGTCCCATTAATTCCTTTATCATAGATGTATATGCTCTCTTACAGAATTGCTCGTGAAAATTTCTTATTCCACAAACAATCAGAACTACCACTCTCTTGATACTATTTTGCATAAAGGGATTTTGTACTTATCTGCATCTTTCCTATAGATTATAAATTCTTTGAGGACAAACTTTTCTCTTCTTTTCTTCGTATTCCCAGGATCCGACTATTTTCATTTTTATATTGTATGTACTTATGTTTGTCAAATTGCATTGAAACTGGAATAAGTGTGTGGGGGAGGCTGGAATCAGTTTCTCATTTTTTTTGTTTGTTTGGTTTTAGTTTTTTGGGTTTTTGCAAGGCAATGGGGTTAAGTGGCTTGCCCAAGGCCACACAGCTAGGTAATTATTAAATATCTGAGTCCGGATTTGAAGTCAGGTTCTCCTGACTCTAGGGCCAGTGCTCTATCCACTGGACAACCTAGCTGCCCCTCTCATTATTTCTTAAATGTCTATGTCCCTCCCTGCCTCTTAACCTTCACTTTGGCAGCTCTACCTAAACTGTTAAACTCTAGGATTATTTTAGGTCTTGCCTTTGGACAAGTGAATTGGTAGCTCAATATTTTGTTTAAGGTATTATCAGCCCATGAATTTAAATAACAGGAAAAATAACAACCGTCTGGGTTATGTCTTTAAGAGTTGAGATAGCTTCAGTTTTTGTCTCATTTAATTAATATGACTCATCAAACTGATTTAAAGATTAAAAATACATTTTGCTCATAGTGTTTACTTTTTTTAAGAAACCAAGGTTCAACTTGGTGGCACAGTGGATAGAGCACTGGTCCCAGTGTCAAGAGGACCTGAGGTCAAATCTCACCTCCAACATTTGATACTTACTATCTGTGTACATCACTTGGGCACATAACCTAACCTTGATTACCTTACATCCAGGGACATCTCCAGTTATGCTGATTAATATCTGCCAACTGGAACCAGATAACTCCAGAAAAGAAAGTGAAGCTCATGACTTTTTACAGTAACCCCTCAAGTCAAATCCAATTCATGCGCATGTCATGACATCACCTCCTAGATGGCATGTTCTTCTTCAAGAATGAAGGGCAAAAAGTCCAACAACTTTATGGCCTTTGAGATAATTAGAGATGCCTTAGGGTATCATAAAAAAGAGTAAGGAAAAGCTGTGCTATTGTTAGAAGAATTTGAAGAGATTATATTTCAGATTGATACTGCCTTGACTTTTATGCTCATTATCAGTGACTAAGAATATCTTAATTGATAATTCACTTGTCCAACAAAATCATTTTAAGAATGAAACACAGTAAACAAAACCAATACTTTTTTAGTACTTTTAAAATGTAAGAACAATTTTATAATTTGACATTATCCAATTACTCATTAAAATAATTGGGGTGATGCTAATAAAAATGTGGCATGCTTATATAAACATGGGCCATCCTCAATTATAAATTGTATACATAAAATAAAATATCTTTGAAAATTCAACATAGACAAATGTTTTAAGTTTAGATATCTTTTACATTTATAGTAATAATCGAATTAAATTTTTATAGACTATCTAAAAATCATCATTTTAATATCCTCTGTTCCCTTTCCCATCAATCTGGCACTACCTTATATTATTAATTCACTACCTTATATTATTAATTAATTCTCTACACTGCTTAGAATATAAGCTTCTTGAAGATAGGGACTATCTTGTGCTTGTCTTTGTATCTTCAGCTCTCAGTCTGGAATTTAGCATGCACTTTAAGTGCCAGTTGTAAATACCAATTGATTGACTGACATAAATACACTAACACTGTATGACTTAGGGCAGTTTTGTATTTTCTTTCTGTCATGGGTTGTTCAGGCTACAATATGCATATTTAATCCATTAGCTCTATTCTTAGCTAGGTTGGAGATCAGAAAACAAATTGCACTGTTTTTTTTGGTTGTACTAAAAGTCTGGTAGAGCATACTTTTATTGGTAAAACTTTTAGAATTTCCATCCCTCTTCAACCAATAAATAACCATTTAGGCAGTGCTGATTTGGAAAGAGGTAGTGTACTACAAACTGGAGAAATAAATACAAAAAGTAAAATGGTTACTAGACTCATAGAATTTATATTATATAGGGGAAATAAAATTTTATATATAAATATATGTATATATATAAAATCAGAGACAAAATTCTTATCAAATAATTATAATGTTATTTTTATGTTATTTTTGTTAGGGCATTGGTAGCTGGAAGAATCTCCAAAGACCTCAGGTATTAAGTCCTACTAAAAATCCAGCTATTTGACAAAAAAATCTTTACCTTGCTCTCCTGTTCACCTTAGGTTTCTTTATTCTCAGATTCCATGTTTTCTATTTCATTTTTTTTTCATATTTTGACATGAATATTGGATAACAAAAGGAATTTAAAACACTCTGGAGAAGTTGACATAAAATGAAATAATAGCAATATGCACACAAGTTCAAGATAGTTTTGCTGTTAGAGGATGAATTTGAAGGGTCAATGAAATGTCCTTCCATTATTTAGGGAGTCAGGTATAATAAGCAATTTTTTAAAATTCCAAGTTTTTTTAATTGATATTTTATTTTTCAACTACATGTTATAAATATACATTCACACACATATTTAAAAATTTCAAACTTTTCTTCCACCTTTCCTTTCCATCCCCTCTCCCCTTGATGGCAAATAGACTAGTTAAAATTATACATATAAATTTGTATTTAATATCTTTACAAATTAGTCATTTTCTGTATGAGGAAACAGGACTAAGGGAAAAGAAAAAAACATTAATAGGAAAAACATAAGAGAAAATT
Organism: Macrotis lagotis; assembly: GCF_037893015.1. NCBI lineage: Eukaryota > Metazoa > Chordata > Mammalia > Peramelemorphia > Peramelidae > Macrotis > Macrotis lagotis. Next base: position 77,504,717 of record NC_133658.1, on the reverse strand, counting down.
TTAAAAAGTGAACATAGTATTCATTCAGACTCTGTAGGGTATTTTTGGGTTTGCTTTTGTTTTTTGTTCTGCTTTATTTTGTTTTTGTTCTTCCTCTGAATGTGGCCATAAAAGCTCTCCCGTGTTCTAGCTCTTTGAACTGCTGAGAGTAGATGCATTCTTCAAAATTTCAACTCACACTATTATTGTTTGTTGTGTACAACTTTCTCTTGATTCTACTCCTTAGCTTGGTGTCAGTTCCTCCAATTTTTTTCCCTGCTTCTCTATAGACCAACCATTCATGGATTCTTATAATAAAATAATACTCTATAATTCCTGTCATAAATAATAACTTCTTTAGTAATTCCCCAAATGGCAGAAATTCCCTCAATTTCCAGTTCTTTGCCACTACAAAAGGAGCTGCTATGAATATTTTGGAACTTGTAAGACGTTTCTCTCCTTTTTTTTATTTCTTCTGGATATAGCCTAGTATTGGAATTGCTGGATTAAAGGGTATGATTAGTTTTATTGTTCTTTGGACATTGGTCATTATTGTTCTACTGAATGATTGGATTAGTTCACAAGTCCCCCAACAATGACAAAAAAGGAAAATGACCAATTTCTAAAACCACTCCAACATTGGTCATTTTCCTTTTTTGTCATCTTAGTCAATCTGATAGTTTTGAGATGGTACCTTATAGTTGTTTCAATTTGCATTTCTCTAATTAACAGTGATTTGGAGTAGTTTTCATATGATTTTACATATATATATATATATATAGCTTTAATTATTAGTTTGAAAACTGTGTGTCCATGTCCTTTGACCATTTATCAATTGGTGAATTCAATTCTCTACATGTTTAAGAAATGAGATCTTTATCAGAAACACCTCAGCTATGCAAATTGTTCCCCAGTTTTGTTTGTTTTCCTTCTAATCTGGACAGTGTTTGTTTTATTACTACAATTTTTTATTATAATGTAGTCAAAATCATTCATTTTGCAATTTATAATGTACTCTATTTCTTGCTTGGTCATCGATTTCTCCCCATTCCATAGATGTGACAGAAAGTGTATTTCTTGATCTGTTAATTGGTCTATGATGGTATTATCCTTTATGGCTAAATTCTGTGCCCATTTTGAACTTATTTTGGTATAGTGTGTAAGATGTGAGTCTATGCCTACTTTTTGTCATACTTTTTTCAAGTTTTCTCAACAATTTTTGTTGAACAGTGAGTTCTTATTCCAGAAACTAATGCCTCTGGGCTTGTCAAACAAGAGATTACTATAATCATTTACTCCTGTTTCTTTTGTATCTACCCTAATCCACTGGTTCATTATTCTATTTCTTAACCAGTACTAGGCAGTTTAATAACTGCAGTTTTATAGTAGAGTTTTAGGTCTAGTAGACTTAGGTCACTTTCTTTTACATTTTTCATCATGCCTTGATATTCTTGACTTTTTTTGTTGCAGCAAATGAATCTTTTTTCTATTTTTTCAAGCTCAGTAAAATAGTAATTTGTTAGTTTGATTAGTATGACACTAAATAAAATATTTAATTTGGAGACAATTGCCATTTAAAAAATGTTAGCTTAACATAACTATGATCAATTGAAATTTATCCAACTTGACTTTATTTTTGTTTAAAGTGTTTTGTTATTCTGTTCATAAAGTTCCAGGGTTTGTCTTGGGGAGGTAGATGTCCAAATATTTATGTTGTCTGCAGTTATTTTAAATGGAATTCCTCTTTCAATCTCTTGCCCTTGAACAAGAGTTCTTAGACACTTGTTCTTTTTTTCCCACTTATTTATTTATTTGTTTTTTCAATCATATGCACAAGTATATTTTTAAATTACATAATTTCCTTCCCCCTCCCTTCCCATCTCCCTCCCCTCAACTGCAAACAGTCAGGTGAGCATTGTGCATTTTTGATAACATGTTTACAGATTAGTCATTTTGGGTATGTGAAATTGTGGTTAAGGGAAAGAGATGCATGAGATAATTTTTATAAAGTGTTCATCAGATTCTGAAGGGTTGCTTTTTTGTTGTTTGTTTTGTTTTGTTTTTCTTCCCCTTGATGGGGATAACATTGTCCCTAGCCATTCTAATATGGTCTAAGATCTTCGAAATGCTGAGAGGATATATTTGTTCTTTGTATATAGAAATGAAATGATTTAAGTGGGTTTATTTTATATCTTTCTACATTGTTGGATTTTTACTTGTTTCAAATAATTTTAGATGATTTTCTAGGATGCACTAAGTATATCATCTTATCATCTGCAAAAAAGGGAAAATTTTGCTTCCTCATTGCCAATTCTAAATACTTCAATTTCTTTTTCTTCTCTTATTGCAAAAGCTAATATTTCTAAAATTATATTAAAAAGTAATGGTGAGGGGCAGCTAGGTGGCACAGTGGATAAAGCATTGGCCCTTGAGTCAGGAGTACCTGAGTTCAAATATAGACTCAGACACTTAATAATACCTATGTGGCCTTGGGCAAGTCATTTAACCCCATTTGCCTTGAAAAACCTAAAAAAAAGTAATGGTGATAATAGGCACCCTTGTTTTACCCCTGAAATGCTTGTTGAAAAAATGCTGCTAGTTTATTCCAATTACTTATAATATTTGATTATGGTTTTAGATGGATATTGCTTATTATTTTATTTCTATATCTCTAATGTTTTAAATAGAAATGGATGTTATATTTTATCGGAGGCTTTTACAGCGTGTTTTGAGATCATCATTTGATTTCTGTTGGTTTTATTACTGATATATCCAATGATATTTAGTGTTTTTCTAATACTGAGCCATCCCTGCCTCCCTGATCATGGTGTGTTGCTCTAATCTCTTTGCTAAAATTTTATTTAAGATTTTTCCATCAATGTTCATTACAGAGATTGGTCTATATTTTTCTTTTTCTGTTTAGACTCTTCTTGGTTTAGGTATCAACACAATACTCCTGTCATTAAAAAAGAAATTTGGGGGGGGTGACTGGGTGGTACAGTAGATAGAGCACTGGCCCTGGAGTCAGAATTACCTGAATTCACATCCAGCCTCAGGCACTTAATAGTTACTTAGCTGTATGGCCTTGGGCAAGCCACTTAACCCTATTTGTCTTGCAAAAAAAACTCTAAAAAAAAGGAATTTGATACATCTCTTTCTTCCCCTAGGTTTTTACAATAGTTTATATAGAACTGAAATTAATTGTTTCTTAAATGTTTGATAGAATTCACCTGTAAATCCATCTGGATCTGGAGATGCTTTCTTAAGGAGGTTATTGATGGTTTCGTCAATTTCTTTTTCTGAAAGAGACCTAATTAAGTATTTTATTTCCTTTTCTGTTAATCTGAGTAGTTATATTTTTGTAAATATTCATCCATCTCACTCAGATTATCACAGTTAATGGCCTGCAGTTTGGCAAAATAGCTATGCATTATTTCTTTTATTTCTTCCTCATTGGTGGTAAACTCATCCTTTTAATTTTTGATACTGGTAATTTGGTATTCTTTCTTTGTTTAGAACTGATTGAAACAGTGTTTAAGTATTTAAGTTTCATAAAACCAACTCAGTTGTATTCATCAGATTAATAGTTTTTTGCTTTCATTTTTATTGATCTCTCCTTTGATTTTCAGAATTTCTAAAATATTTAATTGGCCATCTTTAATTTCTCCTTTTTCTAGTTTATTTGGTTACATATCCAATTCATTGTTCTCTTCTTTTTTATTTTATTCAAAAAAATTTAGAGATATAATATTTCCCCGAAAACCTGCTTTGGCTGTGTTCCATAAATTTTGTTATCATTTATCATTGTTATAATTATCTTGAATGAAATGATTGATTTTGTTGCTGGATCCACTTGTTCTTTGAAATTAATTTTTTTCATTTCCACTAAAATTTTGATTTATCTTTGCATAGGTCCTTTAATACATGTAATTTTTATTGTATTATGATCTGAAAGTATGCATTAATTATTTCTGCCTTTCTACAACTGATTGAAGGTTTTTGGGCCCTAAAACATGGTCAGTTTTTGTATAGGTGCCATGTTCTGGAGAGAAAAATGTATATTCTTTTCTATATCCAGTCAGTTTTCTCTAGAGGTTTATCAATCTAAATTTTCTAAGGTTTTACTCATGTTCTTAACTTCCTTTTTGTCTATTTTTGGTTAGATCTATTTAGTTCTGAGAAGGGAAGGCTGAGGTCCCTCCACTATTATAGTTTTGCTCTCTATGTCTCCTTGAAATTCATTCAGCTTCTCCTCTTTGAATCCATTAAGTGTGTATATTGTTAATAATGATAAAACTTCATTGCTAATGCTGCTTTTTAAGAGTTTGTAAAGTTTTATCCCTTTTAATGAACTCTACTTTTGTATTTGCTTTGTTTGAGTGTATTGCTCAGAATTACTGTCTATAGATTCCAGCAAAAACTATCAAAACAAGTTTTCAGTCTTAGACATGGTGGTGTATCTTCAGTGAAGGTCTATCTCTTTGTGTGTGGTGGGGAGTAAATAGCAGCTAGGAAGGATAATTGGAAAGCTATTGCTATCTATTACTATCCCTGATTTTTTTTCTTTTTACTTCTGCTTCTACCCTTTTACCTTTAGCCTGTGTACTTTACTCTGCTTCAAATGTGTCTCTATGTTTACAAGAAATTCTGCTTTTTAATTAATTCTGCTATGTGTTTCCATTTTATGGGAGAGAGCATCCTATTCACATTTACAGTTGACTAGCAATTTGGTACTTTTCTCATTTTATCCTTCCCTGTTTGTATTTTTCTTTTTCCTTTTCTCTTATTCTTTCTCCCTTTTTTTGCCCCTCTTCCCCTTCAACTTTTCATTTAATTTTTTTTGGCAAGGCAGTGGGGTTAAGTGGCTTGCCCAAAGCCATACAGCTAGATAATTATTAAGTGTTTGAGGCCAGATTTGAACTCAGTTACTCCTGACTCCAGGGCCTGTGCTCTATCCACTGAGTCAACTATCTGCCCCTTTCATTTAAATTTAAATTCAAATTTAAATTTTGCTTTCACTTATCTTTTTCCTTCCTTTTGTCAATCTCTTCTCTTGTCTTTCCCTACTCCCTTGCTCCTTCCCTGTAGGGTAGTATACAATTTTAAACCCATTTGGGAATGTATTTTATTCCCTCTCTGGGCTAAATCTGTTGAGTAGGATTTTCTCAGTGTTCACACCCTCCCATCTTTTCCTCTAGTATAATAGGTTTTGGGTTTCTTCACCTGATGTTATTTATCCACTAATTCCTAGCCTTTGCCTTGTATAGTTCATCTTTTTATGTTTTTATTGTTTTAATCCTGTCTTGTACTTACATTTCTTTTGTAAAAATATACTCCTTTCATCTGAACTGATAAAATACTATTGTCAATGCTTGAATGATTGATTGATATGCACTATTGCCTCATAATCACTAAATACCTCACCCTTCTGTCTCATTAGAAAAACACTTTTCATGAATTACATCAAATTATAATCATTTTATAACTTACTCCCTTTTCAAATATTCTCCATTGAACATACAATCCCAATGAAGATCATGAAAAGTCAATTCATTTCATGAACCATCTGCTACCTGCCACCCCTTCCAAGCATACTCTATCCAATAACCAAAGTCTCAAGCAAAACAAAATTTCTCATGAAGTTTTCATATCCAGTCCCTTGTAAGTCCCTCTCTCTTCTCTATGATATCCAGCCATAGTCCAACAACTCTCCCAACCAAAGTATTCTGTATACTCTCTCTCACTGTCCCTTTAGCACCCTATGTTAATTAAGGAATGGATTAATCTTTTCCATGTTCAAACCTTCTTAAGTAAGTTTCCACCTTCTGTCACTATTGTGCCACAAACCTCTAAATATCTAGTAAAATCACTTCTGGTTTTAATTATGTATAGAGCCTGTAAGTATTTTAAGGACTGGGATGAATTGAAGGTCTCTATTGAGAACTTTAGATTTGAGGTAAGTCATAGGAGACTGGGACAAGATTGCTCAGCATAGTTTTCCCTGATAATATCCTGAAAGATATTTTCCAGGCTCTTTTTTTTGATATAGACTTTTTGGTAGACTGGGTCATTTATTTTTTCTAAAAGATGCTTCATTTTTTTCAGCTTTTTGATTTGTTTGATGGAATCTTTGTAACTCATAGATTTATTAGGTTTTATTTGTCCAATTCTAATTTTTAGGGTTTTATTTTCTTTGGTTAGCTTTTGTGTTTCCTTTTCCAGTTGGTCAATTTAACGTATTGCTGAGTTGCATTTTCTTTCCATTTGGTTAATTTGAGGTTTTGATGAATTGTACTACTTTTCCAGTTGGTTATTTTTATTTTTTTGAAGAATTACATTGTTTTTCCAGTTGGTTATTTTTGCTTTTAAAGGAGTTGTTTTTCTTGGTCAATTTTTCATAATTTTCTTGCATGGCTCTCATTTCTTTTTTTCCATTTTACTTATTCCTCTTTTCTTAGGTTTTTAAATTCTTTTCTAAGTTCTACTAGGAGGTTTTGCATTTGAGTCCAATTCATAAATTCCTTTGAGTATTCCCATGAAAGTAATTTGTCACTGCTTTCTTCTGAGATGGCATTTTTATCATCTCTTTTTACATTGTAGTTTTCTATGATTAATGTTCTTTTGGGCTTTTGCTCATTTTGGTTCTTAAGCTCTGCTCCTAGAGTATAGAGAGTATCACCCTCAGCCTTTTGTACAGGGGCTGGGATCTGATCCCTGATATATTGCTAGCCAAGTTGTTGCATGCATCCCAGGCATTGCTTATACAGGACTTTGTTTCCTGCTGTTACATCTAAGCTCTGTCTATGCAGTGATTTGTTCCCAATCTAGTGTTCTCTTTTTCCCCCTGTATTCCTAGGATACAGATTTTGTTTGGTGTTGGGACCAGCCCTCCCTAGTGATTTGCTATTTAACTGCCTGGACCTGTGCTGCTTTCTAGTTTCTGGGATCAGGTCTACATTGTGAATAAAAGCCTTCCACTGGCTTTCCAATTCTCCTGCCTAGCTGCTATTTACTACCCCACCCCAACAAAGAGATAGACCTTCACTGAAGATACACCACCATGTCTAAGACTGAAAATTTGTTTTGATATTTTTGGTGGAATCTATAGCTTTAATATCTGTGTAGAGGCTTCATTTAGCGAAAAGCTTTGGGAGCAATCTAGTTTCTCACCACCACCTTGGTTCTGCCACAGAAGTCCAGGACTTTAAGAATAAATAAACAGAAAACTCAGGAGAGGCAAAAGCAAAATATAAACTATGTTAGGAAATAAAAGTTCAGTAATATGAAATGGAAGGAAGAAAGTATTCAAGAAGAGCAGAAGTGAAGCTCTACTGAGATGTGAACTGATTAGACTGGGTAGAAAGAACTTGAGTCTTGGCATGGTAATATAGCTTAATTTGCAAAAGAACTTTGAGGTTTTGTTCCCATTGGTTACCAGTTTCCACAGTGACAGAAGTATAAGGTGGAAAAAATAAATAATTGCATAGGGGACTCCAGTGAGCCTTTCACACATCTGCATCCCTGAGGACTCAATAACTGACATTCTTTGACATTCCAAGGGGAGAAAATGAACTGATACTGAGGAAATATATCATATTACATGAAAAATAAAGTTCAAAGCAAAGATATTATGTTTGTTTGAGAATCATGTCCTATTAATAGGAGCAGCTTCAGGTGCTGAGAATCAGATCTCCTCTTCCTTCTCCCTTTTATATCAGACATATGTATGGTTTTCTCAGGGAGTCATAAGGTGAGTTTTTGCTGCTTTTCTTTCAATAGTCAAGGTGTTGTAATCCTCAAGACTTATTTACATATAGGAGAAGGAGAGACTGTGAATCTTTCCATAAATGGGAACTAGCCTTATAGTAGATCTCTACAGGTGAGAGAACTGTACTGAAGTGGTCTCAATTTTCTGATGAAAATGAGATCTAGGCAGAGAGTGGGTTTGAATGGAAGGGTTCTTATCACCTACTGTGCTTTGCCCTCTAATATCTAGTGATTCTGACTTTTAAGAAAGTTAACAATTACTTCTTTCATAGATATTTATGAAGCCCTTACAATATGCAAAGGTCCAGTGTTAGGTGCTGAGGAAACAAAAGGAAATACAATATAGATAATACCTTATATCTAAGTTATGGTAATATGAATATCATTCTTTCAGTGAACTGAATATACTCATCCAATCATTAGGAAGTGTGTCATTCCAATTCAAGCACTACAAATAAAATGAAAGTTGTCCATATATAATTCCATTCATGTCCCTCTTTTATATTTATATTGCAGAAATAGAGGGGTGTAGAGCTGCATGGAGCCATAGAAATTGTCTAGTCTAGTTCCACAATTTTATTTTGTACATAAAGAAACAGATTTTCAAAGAAGAGAAGCAAGGTGTGAAAAAACACATAATTAATGAGTGGAAGAATCTAAAGTTAATTCCATGTTCTTTGATTAGAAGTCCTATGCTCGTTCCTGTCCTGTAATCAAGTATGAGAACATTAATTCATTCAACAAGTATTTAAGTAGTTACTATCTCTTATCTCTTTTTTTAAATTTACATTATTTATTTACGTATTACTAAAATAGTCTCCCTTGCCCCACAAAATAAAAATCTCATGAAAAATGAAGTGAAAGAAAGAGAAAAAAACTTGTATTTCAGTCCATGTTCATATACTATTATCTCTGTCTCTGGGGTGGATTGCATTCTTTATCACCAAGTCCATTAGAGAAGTTACTTCCATATTTTCCCCAAAATTTGCTATTGCTGATTGTATTTCCCTCCATTTATTCCTCCTCACTCCCATTTATTCTTTTTTTTCTCTTTTTGCACTTTGTCCCTTCTCAAAAGTATGCTAGGGGCAGCCAAGTGCTGCCACAGACAGAACATCTGTCCTGAAGCCAGGAGAACCAGAGCCCAAATCTCATCCCAAATACCCAACAACCACCCAGTCCTGTGGCCCCAGGCAAGTCATCCAATCCCACCAACCTTCCAAAAAAGCATTAAAAGTGTATTGTATCTGGTTACCCTCACCCAGAATCTACCCTCTCCTCTATTACCTACAGCCCCCACTCCCCTCCCCATGTCCCTTTTCCTCCCATCTCCTTCCTCTTCTTTTCCTCTAGGATAAAAGATTTCTATACCCTATTATTGTTTTTTCTCTCTGAGCCAATTCTGATGAAAATGAAGGCTCACTCATTTTTCCCCTCACCTTCCCCCTTCCAATTTATTGTAAAACATTTTTCTTATCTCTTTTACATGAATTATCTTAGCCCATTCTACCCCTATTTTCCCTTTCTCTCAGTTCATGACTTTTTATTCATTCATTGGCTCCATCTTTAATATATTATACCTTTATATTCAGCTATTTCCTCTGCCTTGTCTAAATATGCTTTTCCTAACTGCTCTATTAATTGAGATGCTTCTAATGAGACATCAGTATCATCTTCCCATGTAGGAATAAATGCAGTTCAACATCATTAAATTTCTCATAATTTACCCTTCTAGTCCACCCTCTTTATGCTTCACCTGATTTCTGTACTTGGAGATCAAACTTTCTATTCAGGTCTGCTTGTTTCACTAGGAAAGCTTGACATTCACCTATTTAATTGGATGTCATCTTTCCCCTTGGAAGAGGATGCTCACGTTTACTGGGAGATTATTCTCAGTTGCATTCCAAGATCTTTTGTCTTCTAGAACATTATATTCCAAGACCTATAAACCCTTAATATAGATGTTGCTAAATCCTATGTAATCCTGACTGCAGCTCCACAATATTTGAATTGTTTCTTTCAGGATGTTTGTAATATTTTCTCTTTGACTTGGGAGTTCTGGAATTTGACTATAATATTCCTAGGGGTAATTTTTGGATCTCTTTCAGGAGGAGATCAGTGAATTCCCTCAGTTTCTATTTTATCCTCTGCTTCTAGGATCTCAGGGCAATTTTCCTATAGAAATTTTTTTAAATGATGTCAAGACTTTCATGGTAACCCAATAATTTTTAAATTTTTCTCTACTGGAAAGTTTTCCAGGTAATTTTTTTTCCAATGAGATATTACATATTTACTTCTAGTTTTTCATTCTTTAGTATTGTTTCTTGATTTCTCACAAAGTCATTAGCTACCCTTAGTTCCATTCTACATTTGAAGAAGTTGTTTTCTTCAGAGAGGTTTTTGGCCAATTCTGTTTTGTAAGGTATTCTTCTCCTCATTAACTTTTTGGACTGCTCTGTCCATTTGACTTAAACTGGTTTTTAACACGTTTTTTTCCTCTGTATCTCTTTGACCAAAATGCTTATCTAGTTTTCATATTTTTCCTGTATTACTCTCAATTCTCTTCCCAATTTTTCCTGTTTCCCTTACTTGAATTTCAAATTCTTTTTTGAGCACTTGCATAGCCTAAGTCCAATTCCTATTTTTCTTGAAGGCTTTGGATACAGAAACTTTGACTTTCTCATCTTCTGAGTGTGTGTTTTGATCTTCCATGGGACCAAAGCAATTATCTGTGGTCAGGTTCCTTTTATCTGTTTACTCATTTTTCCAGCCTTTGTCCTGGTTTTGAGATGCTTCCCAAGCTTATGAGTATTATTAATACATCCCCACTAGGACCTCAATTCCTTCAAGGTCTTATGAGAGATTCTGACTGATCTCCTGATCTGTTCTCTGGTCTATGGATGTCCACAAGAACTCTCCTCTGACCTGGAGCTGTGAGGAGGGTCCCTGCTCTATGACAATGGGGGTGGCAAACTGTGATCAGTCTGAATGTGGACCAAATACCAGAATCCTGTCCCAGGGACAGAGGAAAGACTTCAACTGTCTCCATCTACCCCCCTTACCTTCCAGGGTTCAAATGCTCTGAGAGCAGCTGCAGGTCTGTGAAACAGACAGTTTCCTAGGACTGGGGCTGAGCTGAAGGAGGGCTTCGGCTGTGCTGAGCACTATGCTGTCCTGGGCTCAGTGCTCACTTTGGCAGAGATTTCCTCACTGATCTTTCAAGTTTTGTTTGGTGAGCCCTGGTTTGGGAGGTCTGGAAACTGCTTCTGCTGCTACTTGTTGGCACCTCACAGGCTGTTACTGGAAGGCTGGAGCTCCTTTGCTGTGTTGTCATGTGATCCATACTGTGCTGCTGATCCCTCCAACCCCAATGGAATAGAGTTTTCCCATGATCTTCCAAGTTACTTGGATTGGAGAATTACCTTGCTATGTCTTTCTGTGGATTCTGACTCTTGAAAAATTAGTTAGAATCATAATTTTAAGATTTTTTTTGGAATTTTTATAAGAATACTTCTGGGAAACCCTGTCCTCATGCCTCTATTTTGGCTCTGCCCTCCTAATCATCTTGTCAGAATATATGATATAAAGAAATATATTAAGCTATTACAAGGTCTATTCTATTTCAAGTGCTACCCTTACATTTCATGTGCACATGGGTATAAGGGGCAATAAGACCTGCAAAGAAAATCAAACACACCATGTATTAAAAAAGTAGCTACAAAGTAATTGCCAGGGGGAGTATAAAAACAACAATAATTTTCTACTCAGTTGCATTTTCTGGTACTATTTGGAAAGCCTTAGAGATTCATAGTCCTTCAAGTTTCCCCATTCCCCAAACCATTCTCCTAAATTTAATAAACAGAATCCCTGTTTAATATTTCAATCACTCACTAGAGAACAACTCTGTCTTCATTCCAGAGCTGTGTTAATCTAGTTAGAATTGATTCTTGAGAGAAAATTGTTATTTTCTATGTGAATATTTAGACCTTAGAAATCAGTAAACATTACTTATCTGGACTTGATTTCTTGCTTTCATAACTATTTAGACTTAGAATGTGATGGAAAAAATGTTAATGTAGGTTAACATTTAAAACAGATCATGTCCACACTCATCACTATATATCAGGCATAAAGCAATAAAACCAAAACCAGTCTATTCTTAGTGACCCAATCTGAACAAGAAAAGTAGAAGGTAGTGAAGCAACAGAGATTGGAGTTGGAATCAGTGAATTTTGGAGAGTCTGGGGGAAAACATCTTTCTTTTTCTTTGTTTCATCTATTGTTGTTTCTCCATTCTCAAAGAGTACTGAAACAGTGAGGAGAGTTATTTTGACTTCCAAGTGAATTGGAACTGGAATTGCAAGACTGAGCAAAGTCATCAGTCTTAACTTTCTCCTCCAAGGGCATGTGAGTCCAGCACAAAACATAGGTCAAGACAACTGGAAGTTGTCTCCCAGATATAGTGGGAGACCTTGACATTTTTAAGCTTAGGTCATTTCTAGTCTCAGTTAATATGAAGCAACACTCATTCCATGATTTGAGGTTAAGTTAAAAAAATGAGCAAAAGATGACCTTGTTTGCCTACTCCAAAAAAAAAAATCTAATTGGGAAGGGAAGACCTTTAGGATTTTTGACTAGAACAGAAACAATTGTTATTTAAAATCATTCTAAGTCACCAAAGTCAAAATCAAAAACCAAGTCAAAAAACCAAAGTCAAAAACCAAGTGAAGCCAAGACTGGAACCCATTACTGGTCAATCAGTGAGAGCCAGAGTAATTTGGATTTTAAGGCATAGAAAAGTAGCTAAATTTGAATCCTGATAAGTTTTATCAATACCTGGAAAAGCTCTATTTCAAGTTCCATAAATGAAACAACAGAGGGAATTGTTCCAATTTTTTAATGTAGAAAAATTAATAGGGAAGAGAAAATCAAATCTTTCATTTAAATGCTTCAGTTAAAGAATTGAGTATGGGTGGTATTAAAAATGATGACTTGTGGGAGAAAGGGGCAGAGCCAACATGACAGAGAAAAGCCAGGAGCTCTCCCCATTTTCCTGAGAGGAAAAAAAGGATAGATTAAGCCTCTATACAGATTCAGGAGTGACAGAACTCATAAAAAGACAGTAAAGCAATTTTTCTACTTAAGATAACATTTTTTTTTTTAGTTTTGCAAGGCAACAGGGCTAAGACTTTCCCAAGGTCACATGGCTAGGTAATTATTAAGCATGCTCTGAGGTCACATTTGAACTCAGGTCCTCCTGACTCTAGTGCCTGTGCTCTATTCACTGTGCCATATAGTTGCCACTTAGCTGTTCCCTTAAGATAACTTACAAGGACTTCAGGAAAGATCTGTCTCACTTAAGGAAGCATAGCTCAGAGCAGATGATGTCTAGGCAAACCAGTGGTAGGGTCCTAATCATAACACGGATCAGAAACAGAGGCCCCTAGATATTGACTTTAGACTAGAGACACAGCAGACCATCTATGAGGCCTTCAGCCCCACCACAGAAGGCAAATTGTGAGACTTGAAGTCCTGGCACAACAGGTTATTCCAGCACAGTGGGAAGGTTGCAAACCACCTGAGGCCTCAGTGAGGAAAACCAGTGACCAAGTTAATGACCTCCAGCACAAGAAACTTGGGACAAAAAACCCCTGTGCCCCAGGAGTAGAACTAAATAGTACAAGTCATAAAAAAAAGATGAAAAAAAATGAATAGAAAACAAAAAAGAACCTTGAAAGCTATTTTGGAGACAGAGAAGATCAAAACACGGACTCAAAAAAGGACATCATTGTCAAAATGCCTATAAGTGAAGCCTCAAAAGTGAAGATTAATTGATTTGAGTCAAGAAGTCATCTTGGAAGACCTCAAAAATAGGGATTTTAAAGACTGAGTAGAAAAATTGGGAAAAGAAATGAGAAGCCTGAAAGAGAGTCAAAAGTTTTGAGAAGGAAACACAAAAACTGACTTAAAGAAAACAACTTCAAAACCAGTTTGACAAATGAAAAAAAAAGAAATTTTAAAGAATAGAATGGGGTGGAGGGAGGCAGAATAGAGCAAAGATAGCAGAGAGAAATTCAGGAACTTCCTTAAGCTTTTTCCATCATCTCTCAGAATCATGGATTCTGGAGTGATAGAACCCACAAAAGAAAGAGTTGAACATTTTTAAGCAGATCTGTCTTAGTTGGAGGGGTTACATGGCCAGGGACAAGGAGCTGAAACCAGCATGGGTAGGATTTGGCCAGCCAGAGGTTCTCAGTCATAGAAGAGATATGAAACTAAAGTCTCTGGTGTCCCAACTGGGCAGACAAACAGCACAGCAGGCCAGCTAGGTGGGTTCCAGTATCTGTACTCCAGAGACCCCCTGTTCAGCCAGCATGACAATCCTGGATAGCCCAGCCCAAATGAGCAAGCCACTAGCATGCTCTATGCAGAAAACTCTAGCCTAGTGAGTAGGCAGATAGTGTTATCAACATGGAAGGTTCATTTCTGTATGACCTCAAGTTATGTCACTGCATGACCTCAACTTATATCACTGACATTCTGAATACAAAAGGTCTGTTTTTACATGGCCTCAAGCCAGTGAGCAGTCAGCTGGCATTCTCAACATGGAAGGTTTGTTTCTATATGACCCCAGTCCAGTGAGCAGGCCTTTAGTGTATTCATGATGGAAGATTTGCAAGTGGGACCCTTCCCAAACACAAGGAGCTTAGGACAGCACCCTGTGGCCCAGAAGCAGAGTTCAAAATGAGTAAGAAAAAGGCTGCAGACTTTATGAGACATCAAGCATTAGTCATGTAAAATTATAAAAAATAAAGAAAAAATATGATAGATATCACTGGAAAAATAACTGACCTGGAAAATAGATGCATGAGATATTTTTTAAAATTAAATACATTATTTATTTGTTTTTACAAGTACCAATCATTTTTTTTAAGATTTTGAATTTTAGGGTTTTTCTCCCTCCTTCCCATTCTTCTCTCCCTCACCTGACAGAAGGCAATCTTATATGTTTTATATAACGATTCTAAACATAGATCAATATTGAACATGTTGTGAGAGAAAAATTAAATTCAAACATAAGAAAGAAAACATTAGAGAGAAAAGTGACAAAATACATAAGAAAACTTTTAAAAATTGATGATAATAAGCTTTGGTCTTCATTTAAACTTCACAGTCCCTTCTCTGAATATGGATCTATCAAATTTTTAAGATTGTCTCTGATAATTTTACTGCTGAATTGAATAAATCCACTATGGTTGATCATCACAATAAGAAATAATTTAAGAATTTTTGGGCTACCTGAAAGTCATGAACAGAAAAAAAGAACCTGGACAACTTTTTTTTTTTCAAAATCAACAAGGAAAACTGCCCTGATATCCTAAAACCAAAACCTAAAATGATCATTGAAAGAATTCATTATTCACTTCCTAAAAGGGATTCTAAAATGAAAATGGCAGAAAATATTGTAGCCAAATTTCAGAATTATGAGATCAGGAAGAAATTACTGTAAGTAACCAGAAATATGCAATTCAAATAACACATACCAAATACCAGCAATAAAGGAATGAAGGACCTGGAATATAATATTCCAGAGGGCAACCAAGAATCAACTTCACAGAAAAATTGAGTATACACTTTCAGGGAAGAAGATGAACAATTAACAAAAGAGGTGACTTTCAAATTTTCCTGATGAAAAAAATAAAAACTGAACAGAAAATTCAATCTTTGTGAGACTCAAGGGATATATAAAAGGGGAAATAAGGGGAAAAAGAAAAGAATCCTATTTAAAAATCTTAAACTGGATACATCCATATATGGGAGGAGAATACTCAGGATTCTTGCAAACTGTATCTTGATTAGAGGGAATTATGAACATAAGTTTATTTTGATGGAATGCTTTAAAATATATATATATATATATATATATGCATATATTAAAATGTTAATAAAAAGAGATTGTCCTGAGGTAGAAGAAAGGGGCCGGCAGAATGGGGCAAATTACATCACATGAAGAAGTGTAAAAGAAAAGAGGGAGGGGTTGCAATTGCTTGAATCTTACTTATATTAAATTTGATTCAAAGAGAGAAGAACATATGCACTCAGCCAGCTTTAGAAATTGATTTTACCCCATAGGGAATTAGGAGGGGAAAGAGGGGTAAGGGAAGGAGTGGGGGGGGGGGATGAAAGAAAGGGAGGAAAGATTGGAGGTTAAAAGTAAAAGGGAAAAGGGAAAAAAGAGAGAGGAAATGATAGAAGTAGAGCAGATTAATGGAGGAATTGTTCAGAAGTAAAACACTGATAAGGAGGGAGAGGGTAAATAAAGTATAGAGTTGACAGAGGCTTGAGGATAAAAAAGATTTAGTAAATATAACTGAATGTGAACGGAGTGAACTATCCCATAAAATGGAAGCAGATAGCATCATGGATTACAGAAAAGAATCCTACTATATATTGTTTACAAGAAATAGATTTGAAGCAGAGAGAAATGCATAAAGTATAAGTAAAAGGCTGGAGAAGAATATATTATGCGTCAGTTGAAGTGAAAAAAATCAGGAGTACCAATCGTTATCTCAAGTAAAGCAAAAGCAAAAACATATCTCATTACAGATATAAGGAAAGACTCTCTAGCTTCCAAAAATGTACTACAGATAATGAAGTAATATTAATGCTAAGCATATATGCACCAAGTGGTATAGTATCCAAATTTTTAGATGAGGAATTTAATGAATTATAAGAAGAAATAAGGAGAAAATCATTCTGGTAGGAAACCTCAAACATCCTTTCTCAGATTTAGATAAATGAAACGATAAAATAAACAAGAAGAAATTTCAGGAGGTAAATAGAATTTTAGAAATTTAGATAAGATAAATCTCTAGAGACAACTCAATGGAGATTGAACGAAACATCTTTTTCTCAGTGGTAGATGGCACCTAGTTAAAAATTGACCATTTATTAGGGCATAAAAACCTCACAGTCAAATACAGAAAGGCAGAAATATTAAAAGCATTCTTCTTAGAACATGATGCAATAAAAATCAAGTGTAATAAAGGACCATTGAAGGGTAGACCAAAAAATTAATCAGAAACTACATAACCAAATTTTAAAGACTGAGTGGATCAAACAAAAAATATCATAGGAATAATCAATAATTTTGTTCAAGATGAGACAGTAATGAGATAATTATGTATCTCAAAATGCTTATATGACTAAAACAGAGAAAGAAGAGCTGAATAAAGCTTTTCATACTCTTTGACCTAGTAATTCCAATTCTAGGTCTATATCCAGAAGAAATTATAAAAAATGGGAAAAGTCCTACATGTTCCAAAATATTCATAGCAACTCTTTTTGTAGTGGCAAAGAATTGGAAATTGAGGTGATGCCCATCAATTGGGGAATGGATAAATAAGTTATGGTACATGAATACTATAGAATACTATTGTTCTATAAGAAATCATAAAGTGTCAGACTCTAGAGAAGCATGGAATGACTTGGAGGATCTGATGATGAGCGAAGGGAGTAGAATCAAGGGAACAATGTACACATCATCAACAATATTATGAGATGAACAACTTTGATAGAAGCAGCTTCTCTCAGCAGTCCAGAGAGCTAGGACAACTGTATTTGATTGGTTATGGACTATATTATCCAGAAGAAGTAAAACAAAACAAAGGAAAATACAGGAAAAGTAAAAAATAACCCTTCTGATTCTGTTGAATACTTTATAAAAATTATCTCTTATATATATCTTCCCCTTAATCCTAATTCCTCATGCCAAAAATTACTAATTTGTAAACATGTTTAACAAAATGTATATGTAAAATTCTAACCTGACTGTTCACTGCTGAGGGGAGAGTGATAGGAAGGGAAGGTGGAGGGAGATTTTGTGACTTGGAAATATGCATGTGCATATGGATGAAAATAAATAAATAAAATTTTAAAAGATTTCAATGAATTAAAAGCAAAAAAGGTAGAAGGAGAACAAATTAGAAATATCAACTTCAATACCAATTAGAAATTCTGAAAATCAAAGGAGAAATTAAAATTGAAAGTGAAAAAATTGAAATAATAAATAAAACATCTTTTTTCTGTAAAAATCAAATTCAATAAACCTTTGTTTAATCTGAATAAAAACCAAGAAGAAAACCAAATTATCAGTATCAAAAATGAAAAGGTGAATTGATTACTAATAAGGAGGGAATTTAAGTAATAGTTTGGAGCTACTTTGTACAACCATATGATCAGTTTGACCATCTAAGTGAAATGAATAAAGAATTATAAAATTATAAATTGTTCAGATTAATAGAATACTTATGAAATAAATAAATAATAAATGAATAAAGTACTTAAATAGCCCAATTCCAGAAAAAGAAATAGAACAAATCTTCAATGAACTCTCTACAAAAAAAATTTCCAAGTCCAGACAGATTCATAAGTTACTTCTTTGAAGTATTTGTAGAACAAATTGCAATTCTATGTAGATTATTTGAAAAAAAAATTAGTTGAAGAATGAGTTCTGTCATATGGTTCTAACACCTAAAAGAAGAGTCAAAACAGAGAAACAAAATTAAAGACCACTTTCTCTAATGAATTTTGATGTACAAATTTTAAATAAAATATTAACAAAGAGATTTCAAGAGGTTGGGAGCATGTGGGACTGTACTGGGGGCATGGGGTTGGGGATCTGACTTCTCAGGACTGGATGATCCTCCCTCCCTACTTTCTCCTTGCAAGTCACTTCTTAGAACCCCAATTTCCCTACCCATCAAACAGGGATTACATGGCCTGATAATAAAGGCATTTATAAAGGAGACGGAGAGTAAAACAGAAAATATATTTTTGTAGCTCACATAGAAGGTGCAACAAGTTTTGTTTTAGCAACAGAATGTCCACAAAGACCCCCAAGATAATGATGTTCACTATTGATATTGGAGACACTCCAAAGGTTCAAAACATGGAAACAAAAACACATCAAAACAAGCTGGAAGTGATTGATTAATGAGCTCACCATGGCAACAGAAGTGTTAAAGCATGAACAGGAGTGCATGGAAAAGCATACACAGAGCAATTATTGACAACATAAACAACAGATTATTCTTATGGTTCTTCTTTGAAACTGTCATATGAATTGCCATGATATTGGGACAGATCTACTACTTGAAATGATATTTTGAAGTTCGAAGGGTTGTTTGAGAAGGCTTTTCCTGATGGTCCCAAACTCCCTGCTCACGGTTTACCAATCATCTGGGTCACATAGTTTCTAAGCTTTTGTTTTCTGAACTATGCACTTACAGTTTCTCTTTCTTCTTCACAAATAGGTTTTGAAAACACATTTCACAACTTTGACATTTAATTGGTGTAACTTCTCATTTGAAATCTGCCTTTACCACGAAGGGCATTTCAGAGTTCCAAAATCATAAATGAAGTGTGACCAGTCACATTTATTTGTCCTTGTTTTTCTTTGGTTTTCACAATGAAATACAGTTTGTTCATAACACAGTACTAAAGTAAATACAGTCTTTTACTAAAAATGATTGTAGATGTCTTTGGATCTCTAAACCTGCTGCAAAAAAAGAGCAAAAAAAATTAATTATGTGAAGTTCTAAAGAAAGGAAGATATTAAATCATTCAAAACCGTCCCAATTTTAAGAGATAGAACCATTTGCCCTTGAAACACAAGCTATAAGAACTGAGTATTTGTATTTCATTTAGGGCATATTTTTGATCAGCCCACAAACTATATTCTCTGTTAAAGACAATGGGAATGTTCATTAGGTTAGACCCTCAAGAACTCAACCATTTGTATTAAAAAATAGAACAAATGACCAACCAAGCAGTTTTGTTTTTTTGCCTGATACTTACTTGGGATGTGTCAAGTGAAGATTGGAGGCTATTTTCAGCTAGTAATAGTCTAGTCTATTAAATAGTTTAATCTAATAAAACTAGCATGTCTAGCTCTCTACTTTACTTCTGTGTTGGCACTTAAACCATGTATATTAATCTAAGTTGAGTAAATATGGATTCTTTATGTTAAAGGTGTAAGTTTTCTCTGGGGTGTTATTACTTTGTTATACAGTCACCATTTATTTGATCTAACTAAAAGGACTGGGGATAATTCTCAACACTAGGGCTTTATTTTTTTCCTTCTCCTTGTCTTTCATTGTAGGCACATGCACATCTTGTTTTGTGTGAAAAATGTCTTCTTGGTCTCTGATGATGGGTTGAAAATTGAAGAATCTATTTATGATGTGGGGCTGGTTAAGTATTATATTGTTACTTATGTGTTAGTTACTTGTACTTTTTAATCTTTGAAAAGGGGGAAAACTATAAGTAAAGATTTTTGTATGATTAATTTAAAATAACTTTCAGGTTTTCATATTAAGAGTAAAACATTTTTGACATTGGACAAGATAACTTGCAACAGTTTATTAGTAAGAGTTTTTCCTCAGTATAACTGTTAAATGTCAACTTTATTGTGTATAAATTAAAATTGGATGTTTATCTAATTTGACCCAGGTCCAGTAAATAAATAGTTCCTTAAAAAAAAAAAGATTACAACAAAATATCACTAAAGTAATACATTAAAATCAGAACCACACACTTGGTTCAATATTAGGGAAACGATCAGCATAATTGATCATAATCAATGTCAAAATGAACAGAATTTGTATAATTATTTTAATAGATGCTGAAAAAGTTTTTGATAAAATACAGTATCTATTCTTATTAAAAACACCAGAAATCTTAGAAACAAATAAAATTTCCCTTAAAAAAGATAAATAGTATCTTTATAAAACCATCAACAAACATTATATGTCATGGAGATGAGCTAGAAGAATTCCCAATAGGATCAGCAGTGAAACAAGTTCTCACTAGTTATCACCATTCTTTTTCAAATTTGCTTTAGAAATTACATTAGAAAATGTTTTAAGCAAATGGCGAAGAAAAGGAAATTATAGGAATTAAAAATAGACAGTGAAGAAACAAAACTTTCTTTCTTGAGTAGAGATGATGGTATACTTAGAGAATCCTAGACAACTAAAATTTATTAGCAACTATGACCAACTTTGGCAAAGCTGTAGAATATTAAGTAAACCATCAGAATTTTTATATATGACCAACAAAACCCAGCAGTAAGCCATAGAAAGAGAAATTCCAATTAAAGTAATTGTAGGCAAAAAATATTTGGGAGTAACATTTTACTTTTTTATTTATATTTGATTTATAGAATAAAGTAAATATATTTTATTTCTTTACCAAGAAAAACCAAGATACATAGGAAATTAATTACAAAAAGCTTTTCAGAAAAATAAAATCAGAGTTAAATAATTGAAAATAATGTCAATTGTTCATGGGTGAGCTGAACTAATAAAACTAATCAAAATAACAATTCTACCTGAATAAAATTGCTTATTTGGTGTAATACCAAAAATATTTCATAGAGTTAGAAAGAAATGGACAATATTCATCTGGGTGAACAAAAGGTCAAGAATTTCAAGAGAGCTGATGACAAAATACAAAGGGAGGTGGCCTAGTGTATCAAATATAAAATTATAATGCAGCAGTTATCAAAACTGGTCCTGGTTGAGGAAAAGAGAGGTGGATCAGTGTAATTGATTAGGTACAAAATAAATAGTAGTAAAAGACTATGGTAATATAATGTTTTATAGGCCCAAAGATTCCAGCTTCTTAGATAATAACTCACAATATGAAAAAATTTACTGGGGAAACTCAAAAAGTATATAGGCAGAAACTAGGAATATACCAATACTTTATATTTTATACCAGGATAAAGCAGAAGTGGGGTACAGGATTTAGATATAAATGGTTCTGCCATAAACTAGTTAGGAGAACAAGGAATAGTTTCATTGTCAGGTCTTGGAAAGGAAGGAATTCATGCCCAAAGAAGAGATAGAGAACATGATTAAATCCAAATTGGATAATTTTGATTATATTAAATTTGAAAGTTTTTGCATAAATAAAACCAAATACAACCAAGATTTCAAGGAATACAGAAAGTTGGGAAATCATTTTTACAGCTAATATTTCTAATAAAGGACTCTGTTCTAAAAATATTGAGAACTGAATACAATTTATAAGAATACAAGTGAATCCCCAGTAGATAAATTGTCAAAGCATATGAACAGGAAGTTTTCAGATGATTAAATCTAACTAAAATTATATGAAAAAATGCTCTAAATCTTTATTGACTAGAAGAATATAAATGTAAACAACTTTGAGATATCACTTCATACCAATCACATTGGCAATATGAGAAAAAAAGGAAATGGTCAATGTTGAAGAAGACATGGATAGACTGGGACACTAATACATTCTTATGATTTTGTGAACTGATCAATACATTCTGGAGAGCAATTTGAAGATAAATCCAAAGGGCAATAACTGCTTGCCCTTTGATCCATCAATAGCAGTACTAGATTTGCATCCCAAAGGGATCTTAAAAAATTGTAGTATATGGATATGATGAAGTACTATTATTCTTTAACAACTTATGAGCAGCCTCCCTTCAAAAATACCTGGAAAGTTGGGGCGTCTAGGTGGTACAGTGGATAGGGCACCGGCCCTGGAGTCAGGAGGATCTGAGTTCAAATACGGCCTTAGACATGTAATAGTTACTTAGCTGTGTGATCTTGGGCAAGTCGTTTAACCCCATTGCCTTGAAAACAAAAGTAAAGTGAGCAGAAACAGGAGAACAGTACATACATTCACAACAACATTGTATGATGATCAGTTATGATTGACTTAGCTGTCCTCAGCAGACAATTATCAAAAACTAAAGGATTTGTGATGGAAAATACCATCCATATCCAGAGATAGAACTATTGCATCAATGCACATCAAAGCATACTATTTTCCATTTAAAGTTTTTTTAATCCTCTCAATGTTTTTTGTTTCTGTTTTTTTTTATTTGTCTTTCACAACATGACTAATACAGAAATATGTTTAATCATAGTTATACATGTATAATCTCTATCAGCTTACTAGCTGTCTAGGAGAGGGGGCAGGGAAGGAGAAAGGAAGAAAAATGTGGAACTCAATATCTGACAAAAAAGAATGTTGAAAACTATCTTTGCATTATAGTTGGAATAATAAATAAAAATTTTATATTTTTAAAAAACAAACAAAATATTGAAGATTTTAAAATGACATGGGAATAATCATATGAAGCAAGGCAGAGAGGAGAAACAGAATCACATGAACAATTTATATTATGACAGTGATATTACAAAATTAACACTTCTGAGTTCTTTTATAAATCCAGTTGGAACAAGCAGAACCAAGAAAATTCATATAATAATCTCCAAATTGTAAAGGCAAAATCTTTTGAAAGTTGAAAAAACTCAGATCATTAAAGTAGGACTGATGATTTTATATATATACTATCTATAGTAGGCAGAGAGATTATGGATTCACCATAAAGAATATTATCCATTGTTGTACATAGATATTGAGGATTTTTTTTACTTTACTATGTCTATATATTAAATTTATTTTAGTCAAAAGCAACAATGCTTTTTGCTAATTTGAATCTAAAGAGCTGAATATGTTACAGATGGGGAAAGGAAGATAAGGTCTCTGTATCATTAGCTTAGCTGGAATATTTTGGTTTGTTACAACTGACCTTTTTCACAAAGTAAAAATAATCTATAAATGTAATATAAAAATAAAACAGAAAGAAAACTTAGAAAAATGTGAAATACATGAAAAGGAATGGAAAGACAAAAATGAAACAATCTTCCTCTTCATGGAACTTACATCCTAAGAGAAGGAAGATGGAGTAGAGGGCATAAACAGATAGGTGAATATAGAATGCATTTTAAGGTATGGATTCAGACTGACGAGTTTGTCATGAAGGCATCTCTCATTGTATACTGCCCTGGTTTTCAATTAGAAATTCCTTGGTGGGGGCTAGGAGTTATTTTATTGATATTTATTATTTATTTATTTGAATCAAAATCTTCTTGATTTAAATATTAGCTCTCTATCTACTTTATGAGATTTCTACAGGTTGAATCTGGGTCTGATGCAAGAAAATAAACTTGTTAGAGGAGAAGGAAGGGCATGTCATATGAAGGTTATGGTACAGGTTGTGGTATATAAGCAGAATCATGAACAAAGCTAGGGATCCCAAGAGGTAGAGCATAACAAATGAGACTATTTTAGTTATGGTGGGGAAAGCTGTGCAACGTCAAAACCATTAATTTACATTTGTAACAAATAAGATCATTATATTTAAAAGCTTCACTAATTTGTCCTATGATTTAATTCTGGAAAATCAATAAGTATCTAAATGTTTATGTAGTTCATAGGCAAACATACTAGTAAATATTATAATTTTTATTCATCTATTCCATAGATGTATTCTATACATCTTTTAAAATATCCTTTATTTTTGCTATCAAAAACCTAGCATTTAAATAGCAGCCTCAAAAATTTTCTGAGAGTAAAGCATTTGTGACCCCCAGGAGTCATATCTGTAAAAAGGATCATTTATTTTGACCTTCAGGGATGGATTTTTCATTTTTTATTGGTTTTTATTGGGTGAATTAATACAGATGGAGCTTAACTCAATATGTGAAATGTTTTGTGATCACATCTGATTTTTCCATCTCTTCATAACTTCTCACCTTTTTCTTGTGTGTTTTCTTCCTTTTTTAATAAATCTTTTATAAATGGCATGTATCTTATATGCTAAAATTCCTTCTCTAGCCATTTTAACATGTTACAGGTACCAATGTAGCAATCATAACATTAATTTAATGTCTCTTATTCTTATTATATGGCATTTCTCCTTTATGTGACTTTTTAAGCATGCTATCACTGATAAATGACAAACTACAGCCTTCTCAAACTTATTGTGAATCTTTTTAATACTCTTTGGATCATTAGATAATTCCTAGATGTGCAACTCTGGGCAAGTCATTTAACTTTTGTCTATCTCAGTTTCCTAAACTATAAAATGTGGATTATAACAGCATCTACCTCATAGAGTTGTAATGAGGATCACATGAGATTATTCCCAGGAAACATTTAGTATTGTTCCTGGCACATTGATGTTTAATATATGTTTAGTCTCTTCCCTTGTCCTGGTTTCTTATAAAATATTTTTATTAATGAAATCAAAAACAAATAATCAGTATTTGTATTGAAGTTTGGAAATATTTTTATGGCAGTGATTTATAGAGTCTAAGTAACAATTATATATTGTTATCTATATTCAGTTAAATTTTTTTAATTCTCCATCATTGGTAGTATAAGTCCATTTTCTTTTATACTATATTTTTCAAATGTGTTTTCTTTAAAGTTTAAATTTGTTCTTCTTGCTTCCTTTATTTTCCTTCCTTTTGGTTTATTTGCTTGTAAGATAGTTTTATTTTTTTTCCATGCCCCACTTCTCCTTTGTTCTTTTGACATTTCAGATTTTTACTAGTATTAAACTTCACTTGTCTTTGGAAAACTGTTCATCTCCTCTCCCTTCCATTGATGTTCATATCTTCAAGGTTGGGCACCTGAGACACCTAAATTACTTTACATGGAGAGATTAATGTGTGGTTGAGTTTAGGTCTCTGCCAAGAACAGCTTCTACACAGAAAAGAGTACCAGGAAATAGACTTCATATCCCCTTTCCTTTAGGTCTCTATTCCCTTCTAATGTATGCTTATGGGTGTCTTTTCTCCTTCCCTCTATTGTCTTTTAAATAAATGGGGAAAGAAAGGGGTAGAGCATTTCAGGGCAAATTTCTGTCATGAGGAAATTCCTAAAATTGACTCTTGAGTCATAAAATTGCATGTTTACTTATACTTAATGCAGTAGACAGGATAGTTAGTTGGGAATTGACATCTAAAATGTCAATTAATCAATTTTTTATTTCTTCATGTGAGGTTTCTGTCTTTTAATCTTATAGATTCAGGTATAAAATCAATTTTGAGATTTTTAATGTGGAAAAGTTTGTTGAAATTGACTAATCATCTTATTGGTTATGTGATTCCCAAGGTATTTTTAGTCAACTATCATTTATTGATTATTATATATTCCAGTTTTTATGCTAAGCATTGGGATACAAAGAAAGGCAAAATACAAGAATTATGTTGAAACCTGTAATTCTAAATTGGGTCGCTAGGTGATGCAGTGGATAGAAATCCAGGATTAGAGTTAAGAAGACTCACCTTTGTTCATTCAAATCTGGCCTCCACCATTTGTTATCTGGGTGACCCTGGGCAAGTCACTTAACCCTTTTTAGCTTAGTTTCCTCATCCGTAAAATGAGCTGCAGAAGGAAATGATAAACCACCAAAGTACCTTTACGAACAAAACCCCAAATGGGGTCATGAAAACTCAGAAATGTAAAATGATTGAACAGCAACTTTCTACTTTGATTACTCTGAGAAGAAATATGAGTTTTGTTTCAATTATTTATTTATTTCTTGTAAATAAATAAATATATATATATGTATGTGTGTGTATATATATATATATATATATATAGTATCATATTCTAATGTCAAAATATATTTACAGCAATGTCAGATTATCACAGATTTGATTCTAATCACCAAATTTTAGTCATTTTTAGTATACCAGAATGATATGTGGTCTTATAAGTATGATTTTAAGGGCTTTAAAATTAAAATGGAACATAGAAGGGAGGATAGGGAATTATTTCAGTGTATATATGTATAATATATATATATATATATATATATATATATATATATATATATATATATATATATATATATAATATACATACATGTATATATACATATATAACAAGTTAAGTAAGCTATTCCTTAAAGAATATTTGTGATGCTGGCAGTACTAGGGATCTTCAACTTGGAGAAGATTCAGGAGTATAGGGACATGGGAATAGGGTTGGGGAAATGACTACCATCTTCAAGCATTTCAAAGACTGTCATGTGGAAAGAGGCTGACTTTCCTTATTGTCCCCCCGATAGAAGAATTCTAAACAAATGTGGAAAGTAGACAGATAAATTTAGATTTGCTCTAATGAAAAATTTTGTAATCATTATGACTATCCCAAAATAGAAATGGTCCACCTGGACAGGTGATAGGATTCCATTATTAGAGGCCTGCATGAAAACCTGAATGCATATTTGTTAGGTATACAATAAAGGTTATTTTTTTCCTTCATTTTTTTCAAGTATTACTTGTTCTAGATCAATCTCTTAAGTTCTTTCCAACTCTGAAATTCTGTGATTCTGAAATTGCAGGGTTAATGAAATCAAAATCAAACAAATCTCTTATTTTAGATGTGATACTTTCTATAATGATTATTAAAGGTGACTCATTTGTTTTTCCTCAGGATTTTAATAAAAGTTAGTAAACTAGCACCAAACAAGATCCTGTAGGCAGTTAATTAATACAACATTTTTGCCTACATAAACATTCATTCCCAGCCAATTTTACATATTCTCCAAATTACAATCTGATTTATTTATAAGAAAATAATCATTTTTGGCTCAAATTTCCAAATACTGCTTTGACGCTTGCACTCTTAAATTGTTTAACAAGTTCTCTGGTACTACTTTACACATGTAAATTTCAGGTTTTAGGCACTACAAATTGTCTAACTAAAAGCTTACTTTGGTCAGAGTTATAAGATCTAAAAAGGCCACTTCATAAACATGCAGGCATGAGAGGTGATTGTAAAGTTAAGGTGAGTCCCAAGATTCTATGTCTTTCTCAACTACTTTTTTTTCAGTTGTTTTACAGGAATAACCATTTAAATAGATACTTAACCACATAGATGTGCATTTATGTATATTTCATACATTTATCTACATTTATATGCTGAAGGAGAATACATAAATATATGTGTATATACACATATATATTATATATATGATGTTATTTTTTATTTTCTTTATTAATGAAAGATAAGAACCAAGCATATACATATAACTATATATATCAACATATCACTCTCTCTCTCTCTCTCTCTCTCTCTCTATATATATATATATATATATATATATACACATAAATAAACACAGAGACACATAAGAGCATATATCTATCTTTCTTTATGTCTGTGTGTGCGTGTGTGTGTGTGTGTGTGTGTGTGTGCACAAATATGGTATGTATAACAACAGTTTGACACTACCAAATTAACACAATAAGTTCCACAAATAAGGCAATCTCAATTTCTAGATTCTTTGTAGGTTCACATCCATTTAAAACCATAAATCACAAATCCCCCACAAAAATGTTTAACTTTGCTAATCATACAGTAGATATGATTTTTCAAATCAGAATTATTGAAATAACATACTAAGAGAAACAGTAATAAAATATTTTCTCCATAAACATAGCTCATAAATAACTATGCTATCAATGAGAAAAGTAGACACAGATAGAAAATTGCTTGGAATTGAGTACACATGTGCAAGGAGTAAAAAAATGTAGTCAAGAATATAAACAATGAATTTTTTAACTACCAAAAGCAATTTTCACTGAGGCACTTCACTGGAGAGGTAAGATATGATATTGTTAAGCTTTGTCTTCTGGTCAGGTCACAGAGCACTGCTATAACTAGACTACTGGTCTGAAAAGATTTCCATTCCTGATCAGTTACATAGTCTCTTCTGGAGAATAATAATAGTTATTATTAATCAGTAATAATCAGTATTATTATTATCTGGAGAACAGTCAGTGTTGTGATACCTTGTATCTACAATTGGGTACTCCACCTATGGTGCTACCTTTTTAACAGTGGGGGAGTAGACTTTGGTATTATCTATTAACTCCAAAATAAATGATTTCTGCTACATTTTATTATAATTAAAATATTATTATTGCTGTTATTTTTAGAAAAGTAGAGACCTAAACAAATCTGTTATCATTCTACTTAAGAACAACAAAACAGCAAAAGTTTTATTTTTTTCCTTATTAAAATAAAGATACTTCTTATTTTTCTGAACTTTGACTAGACTAGCTTTTTCCTGTCCAAAACAGATTCATTTTAACTTCTGTTAAGCTCTTTGGAGCAATGAACAGAAGCTTCCTTACTAACTAGATCTTTTAGGTTTAAATCTGATTTTTTAATCTCTGTTTATTGTTCTCTGAACATCATGCTTTTATTCGGGGGGAGGGTTCTGTCTGATGTAGAACCACAAATCCCACCTATTTTCTTAAATTCTAATATCCAAATTAAACTTATCCATCTTCCTTTTGCTGTCTACTCTTCAAAAAATTTGAAAGGACTGTTTGAATCTGAAAAATTGAGGTGAAAGGAAACCCCAGCAACATAATTAAACTGAAGGAAAGGTTGTTTTCTTTTTCTTTTCTAAATATTCACAGTCTTTCAAATGGGTAAGTAGTTAGTAAACATTTTCAGGTTTATTTTGAGTCTACTTTATAAGCATTTTTTATACTTTTCTCTCTATGCATCTGTATGTGTGTATCTTCATGTCTGAACATATCCAATGATGTCTCATATTGAGAATGTTTATATATTATACAATTTATTCTAAATGCATGCATAAAATTATTACATACAAAAACTTAGGTTTACAGTTTCACCACACATTTTTGGTATTCAATATAAGAATTCAATGTAAGAATTATTTTAAAATTATGTGTGCATATACATATGCAAAAATACATACAGGTAGCTAGCTAGCTAGCTGGATGGATAGCTATCCATATTTGCCCATGTATAAGATGTACCTTAATTTTGGGCCTCAAAATATGAAAAAAATATATTACAAAAAGTTACTGAACTCAAGTTTTATCATCATAAAATTCAAGGTCCTTCTGCTCATAGCTTTCAAGCATCTTTTGGGCATGTCTTGTGTGTGCATACATGCTTAGTCCATTCCTTTTCATGAACCTGAAGCACTAATTGTGTCCTCCTTTGCAATCAGTCCTTCTTTTTCATCAACAACCCTTTTTCCTCCTGCTGAACCATCTTTGCGGACACAGGAATCCCATTTTCCCTTTCTCTTCAATCCATGTCTTCAATTCCCTCTCTAAATCAGACCATTTAGTTGACTTGCCTCTCATGGCCTTCTTCTGCTGGGGCATTTTCAGTCAGGTTTATTCTTCCCATAGTCAGTCCCTGATTATTTTCTCAGTTGGAGGAGGACCAAACTTAAGTTTAGCAGCACAATTTCCATTCACTTTTGCAAACTGGATCACTTTTAATTTAAATTCAACATTGCACGAAAATCTTTTCTGAGCCATTTCAGGGCAGATTGTGGCAAAACATAACCCAATATACTGGTAACAAATGTGAAATAATGAGTGCAAGGACAGCAAGTGTGAAAAAGTGGGCAATGCAAGTGAGAAAATCAACAATCGCTATATAAGACTCCGAATTATTCTAAAAAGGTTGTGTCTTATACATACAGCATATAGATAATGGATGTGAGTGTGCTTTTTTTTCTAACACATCTAAAAGCATTTTTTCATGCTGCTTGTTCAAGGTCAAATTTGCTATATTTGTACTGAAAATTTGTGGGTGCAAAAACTTCTCATTCCTATACTCTTATGCCCCAGCAGAAATGCCAACTCAATCAAAAGCTTCTTATGGGGTGGCTAGGTGGCGCAGTGGATAGAACACTGGCCCTGGATTCAGGAGTACCTAAGTTCAAATCCAGTCTCAGACATTTAATAATTACCTAGCTTTGAGCTTTGGGCAAGCCACTTAACCCCATTGCCTTGCAAAAACAAACAAACAAACCTAAAAAAAAAAAAAACTTCTTATGACAAATACTGCTGTGGGTAGCAGTACAAAGGAACTCTACCACTAATGAATCACCTGTACTTCTCTTTGATTCTCAGTTTTAAAATGTCCCAATTTCCTGAGATGTTGAATACAGAGTAAAAAGGGTGAAAAAAGGAACAAATAACCAAACAGAGCCC
Source organism: Macrotis lagotis (assembly GCF_037893015.1). Lineage (NCBI taxonomy): Eukaryota > Metazoa > Chordata > Mammalia > Peramelemorphia > Peramelidae > Macrotis > Macrotis lagotis. The sequence continues at coordinate 77,474,067 of NC_133658.1, read as the reverse complement.
TAAACCAAAACCAAAGACAAAAGCCATAATCAGTAAATTTCATAAATCATATTATCAGTGACACATTATATATCTGTGGGGAGGAGTAGAAATTCAAATACAGTTCATGTAGAATAATTTCTTTGCCTTCTTGGAATCATAAGGTTTCCCCCATCCAGAGGAAGAAAAACAAAGCAAAACAAAACACACACGCACACACACATGCACACGCACTCACGCACGCACACACACACACACACACACACACACAGGAAAACAACCCTTCAGAATCTGATGAACACCTTATAAAAATTATCTCTTATGTATCTCTCTTTTAATCTTAATTTCTCATACCAAAAATGACTAATCTGTAAACATGTTTATCAAAATATGTATGTACGATGCTAATCTAACTGTTCACCACTGAGGGGTGGGGGCTGGGAAGGGAAAGTAGAAGAAAATTTTGTAACTTAAAGATATACATGTGCATGTGGATGAAAATAAATGAATAATTTAATAAAAAATGAATCCTAAGCTTTTCAAAGTACAAGGAATATTAGAAAGAATCTGATCCAATCCTGCCATTTTACAGGATTCATTTACAAAAACATGAAGCAGGAAAGAGAAAATAAATGGATAGCAAGTGATGAACTTACTTGAATTGTTGCCCCATGGTTTCAGAGTCAGGATTCTGACCCCAGAATTAGTCTTATATTATTAACAAGTAGTCCATACAAAAGTGATGCTCTATGATTCCATTTTAAATGAATCATAAATACATAGTCTCCGCTTGCATCAGATGACTTAGATAATTCAGTATCCCTGAAATCATCAGCAGTCAGCTACTGACTATAAAAATGAGTTATAGAAGCCAAGAAATGGTCTATAATCCCTAGTGAGCCATAAGCAATGCTTCCCCAAAGTAGTTTTAGGTGGTGCAGTCTGTGGAATTTAGAAGATCTTTTTATTATGCTTTCTACAGAAAACATTTCCAAGTAAGAGAAGTGAAAATAATAGGAAATAGAAAAGGAGTAGACAATAGACATCATGTAGGCCAACCAACCTTATTTTACAGATAAATAAACTGAGGTTCAGAAAATTCAAGCAATTTGCCTGGGCAGCTAGGTGACAAAGTGGACAGAGCACTGGGTTTGGGATAAGGAAGACTCATCTTAATGTGTTCAATTTGACTACACAAGTTCATTGGGCAAGTCACTTAACACTTAGTCTCAGTTCCTCATTTGTTTAAAAAGATACTGAGTAAGGAAATGGCGAACACCTCTAGTATCTTTGCCAAAAAAATCTCCAAAGGGGTCATGAAGACTCAGATTCAACTGAAATGACTAAACAACGAACATCAAAGTGTTTAGAATTCTTGACCTAGAATCAGGAAATCTGGTCTCATACTTTTACTAGCTGTATGATTCTGGAAAAGAAATTTAACCTCTATCTTCCTCACCTTTCCTAAATTGTAAAATGATCATGACAATAACACCTACTCCAAAGGTTGTTGTGAGATCAAATGAGATAATATTTATAAAGTACTTAGTGCTGTGTCTGACACATGTATGCACTATATAAATCCTACTATAGATGATGAGGAATAATCAACTGATGATTTTTGAAGGATTTAATATTGAATGATGAATATACTCACTAGTCATTTTCCTAAATCAAACTTCAACTTAGACTACCTTAGCAAGAGCATGTCCATATGAAAAGAGATTATATGCCTGTGTATATGCTTATATATTATATAATACATACATATTGCATAATAGGTACATAACAATTAAGAATATATTTACAGACACACACACACACACACACATGCACACACATGCACAAAGGGCTGTGTATATTGTTAAATTGTTTCAACCATGGCTTACTCTTCATCACCATTTGGGAGTTTTTTTGGCAGAGATTCTAAAGCGATTTGCCATTTCCTTCTCCAACTTATTTTTATAGATGAGGAAACTAAGGTGAACAAAATTGAATGACTTACATAGGATCACATAGTTAGTAAGTGTCTCAGGTTGAACTTGAATTTTGGTCTTCCTGAGTCTTATCCACTGAAAGATTAGCTGCTAAGTACACACATATATACACACACATAGAAACATGCACACAGACACAGACACACACACACACACACACACACACACCCTTAAAAACACAGACATATTTTTGTACTAATTTCAAGAGCCTTTGTTATTGTGAGACCATTTTCATAATTGTTTTATCCGTTCTATGAACATTATATCCATAGGTAAAAGAGTCTTTACTTTATAAATCATAAACATAAATATGTAGAAAATCAGATCCTATATAGATATAAATTAAGCTCAAGTTTCAAAACATATTTTAATATTCAAGATACATAAATAGCATGAAATCCGTATCTAAGAATGCTCTATATTAAGCACAATTCATGAATTCCTGTCAGTTCCCCAAAATTCTGTTGTCTTCATGGACCAACATGTTTTGTTTAAAGATCATTGAAATTTTAAAAACATTCAATTTTCTCTTTCTCCTCTTTTCCTCTCCTTTCATGCTTACTTTTTTCTCTTTCTTTCTCAATCAATTTTCATTCCCTCTTCTTAATAACTCATCTTAATTTAAAAAAATATAAGAAAAAACTTTGGCTTATGTCATTTTATAAAGAAAAAGTCATGTTTTCAATCACAAACAGTCCAAGTGCATTATAGCTATTGTACACAAAAGAATGGTTAAAACCAAATACTTTCTTTTCTTTTTGTTCATAAATAAAAAGCCTTGGTTAATGTGCCTGCTTGCTATCAGACAAAAGAAGGTTACATAGGAAGACAAAAGGAGACCATTGCATTAGAAGTATTGTCTGCAAAAGGGTTCCTAAAAACAAAGGCCTTGAAAGTGCATGACATTTCTATTGTTATAAGAAGTCATTCACTGCCTAGAGAATTTAATTATTAAAAGCCTGTTTTGAAGTATATGCTTCTAGTTCTCATTCCAAGGCATCTTTTGTACTAGCTGAATGGACTTCCTTAGATACTCAATTTATTGTACTTGAGAAACCTTATTGGGGGTTCACCTGAGTCCTTAGTTGCTAATTAAAAATTACCCTAAAACTTTTTCTCCTAAAACACTATGCTCATTCACTCACAATTCTGAAATGTCCATAAACTTCTAAGAAAGAGATTTATTCTATTGTCTTGACTAGTGGTTAAGTGATTTAATAGAACTTAAGGAAGGGGAAAAACCTTCATATTTCAACACTAATGCCCACTCCCCCTTAAGGAATACAAAATCATATGAAAGTTCACCAAGACAGAGAAATACCAAAGCTACTTTACTCTTGAAGAAAGGTACAGATGTCATCTCTTAAATTTCCAAGTGCATTCTCGATACATGATTCTCAGAGGCCAATTGAGGAATAATTGATTTAATTTGAAGTGATATATATTTTGACTTAGTATAGGGAATAGCTTTTCTAACAATTAGAGATCTCCAAAATAAGCAATTAAATGTTAGCTGAACATTTAGAGAGATGCCCTCTCTAAAACTATGTTCTTATTTTGAAACTAAGAACAATATTGGATCTGCCTTTCTAATGAAATTTTTTTAGGATTTTTCAAGGCAAACAGGGTTAAGTGGCTTGCCCAAGGCCAGACATCTAGGTAATTATTAAGTGTCTGAGACCAGATTTGAACCCAGGTCCTCCTGACTCCAGGGCCTGTGCTTTATCCAATCCGCCACCTAGCCGCCCCTCTAATGGAATATTTTTGAAGGTGCTGAATGAAAATTTTCTTGTAGGAAACTGGAAAGACAAATTTGAATGATTTCTTTTTCCTAGGTCATAGAGGGAACAAGTAGAAGATGTGGATTTGAAGCTACATTCTCTCACACTAAATGCACCATCATTTCCATACTATAGCATGTTGCCTATCCATAATTTCTAGGATCATAGAGAAGCATCTCTATATTTTTATATAAGTTATGGGTCCATATGCTAGTTATAAAAATGCACACAAATACACATATACACATAAGTCAGACACATAAATATATTTATGTATACATATATACACATACACATATTCTTTTAGAAAGTTATCTAAAGATGATTTATAGGAATATAAGCTATATTTCATAATCAGAAAGTCTTGTTTTTCATTTCTTTTTTTCTTGTTTTTTATTTTTCTTGACCATAATTTTAGAAAATTTGCTTTTATCATTATGAAATCATAAGCTTAGTTTGAATGAAGTCCCTATCATTCACCCAGAAAACCCTGAATTCTAGACTCTTCTTCAAAACATCATTAAGCTCCCACTAATATGTTTCCTTTTAGGGGGGAGAACCTGTACACATTTCAAAGAAAATGTTCTCAATAATTAACCTATGAAGGAATAACACCATAATATATTAAAAACTCACGCTAGGAATGCAATAAAAACATGTATATTCAGATCACATAGATGGAGAAACAATTTTTGTTTTATTCCGAGATTGTAAGGTCCACCAGTAATGTCATTTTACTCTTCTATATTGGGTTTGTTTCCTTCTGAATATTGTTCCCTGTGGAGCTTCATGTTTCAAATGTTTCTGCATTTTACATCTTCACTTCAGATTTTTTTCAGCTCTTCTCCTATCTCTAGGGTCACCCGATAAATTTTCCAACACTAAGACTGCTGTGGTTAGGGTGCTTCTCTGCTAGAGAGAATAGCCTCAGCTCCAAAAGCCAGCTCTTTCAGCCTACATAAAATCTTTTCTTGAGATACACTTTCTATTCAGTCCTCCATTCACTGGGGGAAGGAAGAATATCTCTGCCCTTCATGGAAGGGCTGCAAATCTTCTTTGATCTCTCAGACAATATTTTTATAGCCTCTTCCCTCCAGCCTGCTCAGCCAAGGTTGCAAGTTGTCAAGGCTAAGGTCATATTTTTTTTTAAATTCTTTTGAATTCTTCTTTCAACTATTCTCGTCTCTGTTGTTTTTAATATTCTATCAGTGCAGCTCTCATTTGCCTTGTCATAAATACATTTTAGTTCTCAGGTCTCATTATGTGTCCCTCTTCCTTCCTTCCTACTTTTCTTCTGGAAAAATATCCTTGGGGTTCTTAAATAGAAAAAGACTAAGTGATATAGTGGTGAGGGAACTGTTTGTAACCTCTCTTAATAGTGTGTCTTTTCTATAATAAAGTTAAGGCTATTGGAAAATTTTGAATAGATTGGTGACCTTTGAACCATTTTCAAGAACAAATCTTAACATGGCATATTGCCATATCAGAGTAACAAATCATAACATGACAAATTTGTCATTTATTCAAAGAAAGAAAATTTATATGTCTACACAGCCAGCACAAAAGTGTAGAAATAAATCATCTGGTTGATAGCCTCCCCCTCTACAATTTTTCCTCAGATGAAAAAATTGAAATTAAGAAAGGTTAAATGCACAAGATCACAAATGCAATGAAGAAATGACAACTCCCAAAAGGAAGTATGGATTAATGAGAGGCAGTGTGGTGCAAAGAACATTGAATCTGTTAGAAGATTTAGGTCTCAGGCTTGATGCTTCTACTGAATATCTGTTGCCTCAGGAAATTGACAATCTCTCTGCATTTCATTTTGCTCCTTCTTACCCTTCAATTTGAAATCTCTTAAATAAAGCCTAAATCTTTTGAATAACATTCCAGTGTTGCTTCCTTCTCCCTCTTCTGTATTATGCTGACTCCCTAAGTACCATAAGGCATCCTTCTACTCATAAATGCATTCTTTAATAACTAAAAACTTTCTAATGAATCCATTAAAAGAACAGAGAAGTCTTGGAGAGAGTCTATCTTGACTTAGAAAGAATTAATTATATAAATAAAAATATGTGTGTGTGTATGTGTGTGTATATATATATATATATATATATATATATATATATATATTCATCAAAATGGAAAAAAATTGCAAATTAAATAACCCAGGAGTTTATTATATGATATTATAAATTAAATTCTTTCTGTACCAATGACTCAACATGGCATTTCTTCATATATAATGCTTTCCTGGTAATTTATTTATTTATTTATGTATTTGTTTGTTTGTTTATTTATTTATTTATTTTTAGGTTGTTTTTTTTTTTTGCAAGGCACAATGGGCTTAAGTGACCTGCCCAAGGCCACAGAGCTAGGTAATTATTAAGTGTCTGAGACTGGATTTGAACTCAGGTACTCCTAACTCCAATGTCAGTGCTCTATACTGTGCCACCTAGCCACCCCTTTTCCTGGAAATTTAAATCAAGATTATCAATGTATATTTTCTATTTTTTTTCCCCATAAAATACTGACATTAAAGAAAGTAACATCTTCCCTGGGTCTCACTTTTATCCTTTGTAAAGTGAGGGAGATTATACTACAAAAGATCTTTGTGGCCTTTAACTCCTACCCCCTAGATCTCATTTTGAAAAAGATGCATTGAGTAATATGAGGTAGACTCGTTTCTCTAGGAAATACCAGGACTTTCAGGCCTTACAATTTTCCCACAATGTATGAGGGAATCGGTTTCATTAATAAAAAATGTTTAACCATTTAAAAGAAGTAATTTCAAGCCAAAGCTTTTGAATGAAGTGGATTTGATAAATATCTGTATTCTTAATGTAATTGACGCACATAAGGATGAGGAAAGTTTATGTTTTTTTCAGTCCAACAAAGTCTAATGAGTATCCCAGGAAACACACACACACACACACACACACACACACACACAAACACTTGCATATATACATATATTATCTTGTACCACATGTCCTTAAGATGGAAACCTAGTGCCCATTTAACCTTTGCAGAGAAAGAATAAATATCAATAGTAGTAACAAAGGACTAGGGCAATAATGAGCTACAAATGAATGCAAGTCTAGTATTAATTCCTCAATATCTAAAAAAATTTAGTGATTTGCTTTTTTTTACTATTTTGTTTATCTGTTGCCTTTTAGAATATCTAAACATAAATGTACAACTTATTCTGCATTTTATATATCAGTCATTCACAAGTATATATTTTTTCAAATTGTAATTCTATGCCTTTTTCTTTAGATGTCTCTAGCTAATCACTGATTTGGAAAGCGAATTTCAGTGTAAACTAATCTTTCTTTTTAACCAATCTGATTTTAGCAGCATGTAGTTGGTATCATGAGACATTGAATAGACAATTTACATTTCATCCACTAACACTGATGAAGTGAAAAGTTATTTTTTAGTAGATTATTGATTTAAATCACAATATTTTATTTCTTTGGATAATGTAAACATAATTATTTTCTTATGTAATTAAGTGACAAAATCATTGATGAACAAAACTCTGAAACATTTTCCCAGATTGGTTATCTTATCTCTACCTAATGATCTTAAGAGAGGGAGGAGTGGCTCCCCAGTGATGTTTTTCTTAAAAAAAAAAACCTCATTGTCATATGAAGATGATCTCAGGTTGTCCAAAAATATCAGTGTTATACAATCTCCAAGAGATACCAACCAGTAGATGGATCATCAGTTGACAAATATTTATTAAACATTTAGCATGTTCTATGGACTTGTTGGTTATTAAGGATATAAAGTAAAAATAAAAAATAAGAACATCCTTCCTTCAAAACCTTACATGCCTCTTACAGTCTAATGGGGACACTGAGTATGGATACAATGAGAGGGAATTTTATAAACCATACTATCTAAATTTAGAATTTTTATCTTGAGGAAAAAGATGATGTGCTATTTTGAACACAGCAATTTTCAAAGATCTTTTAGTAAATAATAGACAATTTGTAATTTTCATTGGTAGAAGGAATATACACATTGAAAAAAATCACAGATCCTTGTAGCATTAATCAATTGAGTTTGTATTGTGAATTTACTATATGTCAGGCACTGGGGATTATGAACTGGGATAGGGACTGGAACTGTGATTTCATTGATGCAGAGAATAATTTTATAAGAACGATCCTTTTACCTATGTAAGCAAACACGTCTCTAGCTGATAGTCTTAGAGAGTTGCTTAACACGTTGAGAGTTATTAGATTTTCCATTATGATTTAGATATTATATGTCAAAGACCAGTGTGGAATACAGATCTTCTTGAGATTGACTTTCATATTTATTATGCCCCATTGCCTATCAAGCTAACTCTCAAGTAACATAAAATGAAAAAAGTACCTTTGTTTAAATACCCTTTTTGTAAGAGATGGATTTATGAACAAAGTACAATAGAAAGGGCATTGATTGAGACTGGATGTGGTGGTTATACTTTGAGAGATATATTTTGATTACTTTTAAGTTGTGAAGAGTTGGAAGACATAAGTTCAACTCCAAAGGAACAGGTTCTGATATCAGTCCATTTTCTATTAATCTCTTTCTTATCCATCTTTAATTCTACAGTTAATTTTACAATTGTACAAGGGAGTCTGGGAGGACAAGTGATATATAAATGAGTATTACAGGTATGAAAAATTTCCAAATCAATAAGTTTGCTATTTGCTTTAAAATACTAAAAACTTAAATAGTGTTTCCTCATTCTAGTATGTAAGCTTCTGTTTTGGACCTCAGCTCTAAAGATCATTCTACTTGTAGGACTAGATTGCCTTTATTCCTGGAAAATCAGTGTTTTTCCTTTCTGAAGTCCAAGTTTATAAATTTTGATTTCTAGAGAAAAAGAAACAAACTAGTAAGGAAAAATAAAATGATTGGTTGAAGTCTGTTAGATTATTGATTCATTCAGCATGCCATAAATTATGTCCATAGTCATAGAATTCTTAAAATATGCCACCCTTCCTCCTTTCCTCCCTCCCTCCTTCCTTCCTTCCTTCCTTCCTTCCTTCCTTCCTTCCTTCCTTCCTTCCTTCCTTCCTTCCTTTCTTCCTTCCTTCCTTCTTTCCTTCTGTCTCTCTGATTCTGTTTCTGTCTGCCTGTCTGTCTGTCTGTCTGTCTCTCTCTCTCTCTGTCTTTGTCTCTCTCCTTTCTCATTATCTGCCTTTCCTGGATTCCATTATCCTCAGCTTAGATAATTTTGTTTTATTTTCTTCACTTTTCTAGATTTCATTAATTTTATTATAATTTTTTAAAATCACTTTAACTTCTCTTCGCTAGTTCAATTCTCCCTCTGATCTTGTCTGCTGATTTAGGAAGAATTTCATTTTTCAAAACCCTCTAAGAATTACAGATTCTTAGCAGTTTACCTGTCAGTAGACAGTTTATTCTGTCAGTAGACTGAAGAAGTATATGAACAAAATTGAAAAAAATATGTATTTTTCATACAAATAGAGGCAGATCTAAAGAATTAGGAAGAAATAAATTGCTGCTGGGTAGACCAAGTCAATATAATGAAAATGCACATTTTACCAAAATAATCTACCTCTTTAGTGCCATCCCAATTTATTTACAAAAGAATTATTTTTTTTGGACCTAGAAAAGTAATAGCAATATTGATCCTGAGGAATAAAAAAGGTCAAAAATATCAAGTAAATCAATGGGAAAAATTATTAGAAAAGTCATCCTAACAGTACCAGATTTCAATTTCTACTCAACTTCTATTCCTCAAAATAGTCTGGTACTGCATAAAAATGTAGGTGATGTTTGTCCTTCATTCTCTAAGAGGATAGTGTTGATCTTTATAGGTACATAATTAGGTACATAATATCTAGTAGCAAATGAAGATAGATATATAAAACTTGATAAAACCAAAGAGTCAAGCTTTAAGGGTAAGAGCTCACATTGGGAAAACTAGAAATTGCTCTAGTCATAGACTGATATCACGCACTATATAGCAAGACAAGATAAAAATGGATACATGATTCAGACATAAAAGTTTATATTAACAAGTAAATTAAAGGGATCATGGAAAAATTTTCCTGTTCATTATAGAATTATGACCAAATAAAATGGAAAGGATCAAGGGAGTTAAAATGTTTGATTTTGATTACAGAAATTAAAAAGTTTAGTCTCAAGCAAAATCAATTTAGACAAATTTAGAAAGAAAGCAAGACATGGGAAAATTTATAGCAAGTTTCTTTGATAAAAGTCTCATTTCTCAAATATATAGGGAACTAAGTACATTTTTCTTCAAGAGTCATTTCACCACTGGCAAAACTAGCAGCAGTTATAAAATATTTGAAATCGCTTTATTAGAAAAATGCAAATTAAAACAACTTTGAAGTACCATCTTACACTTAACAGAAATTACAAATTCCAGAGGGACTGTGGAAAAAATGGGTATAATACTGCTTTGTTGCTATAATTATGACCTGGTCCAACTATTCTCAAGAACAACTTACAACTATTCTCAAAGGCATAGGAAACTGTGCATGCTCTTTTGTCTGGTAATACTTAATAGGAATGTATCACAAAGATCAGTGAAAAGAATAAGGACCTCTATACAAAATATTTATAGTAATTCATTTGTGATGGAAAAACATTAGAAACTTAGGCGATGCTCATTATTGGGGCATGTCTGAACAAGCTGTGGTAAATGATTGCGATGGAATGCTATTGTGCTGTTAGAAATGATAAGTAGAGGGCAGCTAGGTGGTGTAGTGGATAGAGCACCAACCCTGGAGTCAGGAGGACCTGAGTTCAAATCTAACCTCAGACATTTAATAATTACCTAGTTGTGTGAGTTTGAATAAGTTACTTAACCCCATTGCCTTAAATAAAAATAAAAGAAATTAAAAAAAAAGAAATGACAAGCAGGTTGATTTCAGAAAACTTGAGAAGACTTATATAAATTCTTGCAAAGTGAAATAAGTAGAACCAGGAAAACATTGTACACTTTTGAAACATCAATATTTTAACAATGACTTAGATTTTCTAATCAATGCTTTGATCCAAGTCAATTTCGTACCTATAATGAAAAATGCTATCTACATCCAGAATTTTAGAAAAGCAATGAATTCTGAGTGAAAATTGGAGTATATAGTTTCTTACTTTTCTTGCTTTTTTAATATGCCTAGTAATCAAAATGTTTTCCATTTTTACATCTCAATAGATGAGGGAATGGCTGAAAAAAATTGGAATTTAGAACTCAAATTTTTATAATTTAATTTAAAAATAGCCAGTCCTTCAGATGTTTGTTTCCCTTATTTTATTTTATTTGGTTTTATTTTGGACTTTGAGCATCATGTCTCATAATTCCCTTAACTAAGAATACCACACCTGTTATCCACCAGTTACATACATTTAACAATAATTATGATAATAAATCACTGAAGTTTTATATAGGGTTTCAAGGTTTGAAAAGTACTTAATAACTATTTCATCCATACAAAAACCACTGGGAGTTAAGTTCTATAATTATTGCTATTTTATGAGTGAAGAAACAAAGGCAGATGTTAAGTGACTTGCCTAAGGTCACACAACTAGTAAATGTTGGAGGTTTGATATGAATTGAAGTCTTCCTGATTCAAGACCTAGGACTCTTTACCCCCTAACTACTTCAGAAGATTTGAGACAACATCCATCTTATTATAAAATATGCTGGCAATAACTTTAGTTCTAGCATTTAAAATCCTTGGTACCTTGATGTGTCCATGAGTTCATGCATTAGAACACTTCCTCTTTGAGTGCAGATTTCAATCCACTCATGAATTTCAACATGTTTAATTCTCATTTATTTTCTGGTTAGTTTTTATAGAAGGAGGAAAAATGAAAACTACTGCAAGTAGACCACATTCAATATTTTCTGGGAAAATTCAAAATTCTAACTCCCACTGCATTGCAATTCCATAAGTTATATCCTGTGTTCCTTATCTCTACCTCATCAAAATCTTTATCTTTATTCAAGACTCAAATAAAGAGTCGTCAATTCTGTGATCTATTCCCGGCTGTCCTGGGTCATTCTTAAGTCCTCACACATTCTCAAATAATCTCATGTTTACTTTGCTATGTTTGTCCTTTATACCTTTAAGTGAAATGTCAACTCTTTAAAGGCAGATTCTGTCGATTTCTTTTTTTCTCTGTATCTTCAGTTTCTAGTAAAATGTAGTGACATTGTGGGCATTAAATAAATATGTTGTTGAATTGAAAGGAGATGTACTAAATGCAATTTAGATGTTAATCTAATACTTTTAGTAATCTGTTTATATCTTTGCAGCTCTGAGTTTGTCTACCTGTTGTTCCTGATTCTCCTTAGACAATATTATTGCTTCTTTTGATTCATGTTCTTGGATATTTTTTATTTTATTTATTGCATTCAAGTTATAGGAAAATAGATTTAGATCTATAAAAGTACCCAGATGTTATGTTGTTCAACTTCCTCATTTTATAAAAGAGAAAACTGAGCAGTAAAGTTGAAAAAACATTCACGAAGTCACCGAGTTAATGATTAACTGATGCTGGGATTTGAAGACTGGACTTTTGAATCAAACCCAATGTTCCTTCTATTTATAGAAGGCTTCCACTTATTTTTGATAATATTGTATAGGAAACCCATATCAAATAAAATATTTCGATTTCTTTTTCATTTAATCTCAGGAAACATTTATTCCAACTTCAGTTTAATTCAATTCTTTCTCTACAAGATCCCTTCCCAAAGTAGTGACCCATCCTCCTCTTTAAAAAATCATTACTCAGAACCACTTTTTTTTCCAGGTCAATCCTTTCTCCTTTGTGATAGATTTAATTGTTTGAATTTGTTATTTTCTCATTTAAATCTTGTCAAACTATAAACTGAATATTCCATCAATTTTTTCAACTTAGGTATCTGGAGTCAAGCAAAGCAAATCTAAACTCTCTTCCAGATCACAGTGTTCTCTTTGAAAGCAATTATAATGTCTTCTGTATGAATTCTCCTTCTCAGACTAAATATCCCCATTTACTCCAAATATTGCTTATGAAGTATAATCACAGTAATCTTCATTATGCTGGTTTGCATATATTTTGTTGCATTCATGCAGGTTCATTTCTCTTTATTAATTATTGCATTGTGATGCAAGACAAAATTCATTTCAGTGTATTTTACATTCTCATGGTATATTATAAGATACTCTAAGCTTTATATTCTCAAATTCTTTTTTTATATTCTCAAATTCTTAAAGAAAAGTTATGTCATAGTCTTTATCCCTCTCACCAACCCTTAAACAGTGTACACACACACATGCACACACAGACACACAGACACACACACATAGCACAGAACATTAAGAATTCCTGTGAGGAAACAAAGGAGGAGGTACACAACAAAAATATAAGACTTGGAAACAGGATAGATGTGCCATGGACTAACTAATCAGTAGATGACACAAGACCAGAGAAGATAATATATGTAGGGGAAAAAACCAGTTTTCTTTCATGTCTAACTTGTTCTTATTTATACACTGTTTCCATGTGGGAGACAAGAGTTGGAAATCCATGACAGCAAAAAAGATTGCCTAAAAAAGCGAAATAAAACAAAGCAAGATAAACTCCAAGTTTGAAAATTATTGTTGTTTTTATTCTACAAAATCTTAAATTCATGCCCTTTGCCACAGATGAGTAGTGGAGAGGAATAAATAAATCTCAATGAAAACCTTGGACATGAAGTATATATGACTCAGAATTCAGTTGTACACTGTGTTTTATGACCTGTATTTGCTTACCTAGAAAAGAGCAACTGGAAGATGATATGATAAAAAACAAACTGCATTTCCTACAATTGAAGATTTCATTGAGATCTAGTTACTATCAGGAGCCTAAGTATAGGACAGATTAAAGATACATGATATATGCCAAGTTTGTGCAGAAGTCAGGATTTTGCAATGGTATGTAGACTCAGAACTTTTAATTCAACAAATCCACACTAATCCATTGCCCTTAGATTGCGTGCCAGTCACTAAAGAGAGTCAGAACTGAATCACAAAAGTTTACCCACTCTTTCAGAACTATAGATGACTTCCATTCAGTATGGGACTCTGAACATGATTCTTGTTTTTTTTTCCTGCTTGAGTCTAATAAAATAGAAGTCAAAAGCACAAAAATAGGCTAAAAAATCTCAGAAGGTTTATGGTTTGAAATTATGGGTGAAATATTTTATTATTTCCTATTTATATTTGAAGCAAGCTTTATATGGGAAGACTTTTTTATTTTATTATTTTTTTAGGTTTTTACTTTTATTTAATATTTATTTATTCTCATTTTGTACAAATACAGACTGAAGCAAATTTATTATTATTATTGTTATTATTATTTTTGGAGGGGTGCAGGGCAAATGAGGCTGGGTGGCCTGCCTGGGGCTGCATAGCAGGGTAACCACTAGGTGTCTGAGGCCGGATCTAGACCTGGGTGCTCCAGGTTCAAGGGCCAGTGCTCTGTCTGCCACCCAACCGCCCCTACTATTATTACTATTTTATTTTATTTTGGGTCTTTTTTTCTTTTTGGGGCTTTTTCAGGACAGTGGGTTTGGGGTGGCTTGCATGTCACACAGCTGGGTGATTGTTGGGTATATGGGGCCAGATATGGACTCAGGTACTCCTGGCTCCAGGGCTGGTGCTCCATCCACTGCTCCACCTGGCCATACCTACAATCATTGCTATTATTTTTTTTTAATTTTAATTTTAATTTTTTAGTTTTTTTGCAAGGCAATTGGGTTAAGTGGTTTGCCCAAGGCTACACAACTAGATAATTATTAAGTGTCTGAGGCCAGATTTGAACTCAGGTACTCCTGACTTCAGGGAAGGTGCTCTATCCACTGGACTTAGCCACCCCTAGGAATTTTTTTAAACTAAAAGTTAAAATAAAGAGAAATAAGACTGACTAACCTTACCTATGCTTGGGGGGAATCAGATGGTTCTAAGCTTGTCTAGGGTTCACTGAAGTTTTATTTTAGGACCATTTAAAGATAATCTTAGCTTCCTTTCTCTGGAAACTACCTACTATATATATATATAAAATCCGTCAGGAAAATGTACTTGTCTATGCTCTATATAATTTCAGAAAGACTTGAGATGGAGACACACCCTTTGCCCCAGGAATCTCCTTTGCCAAATGATCTAACCAAATTATGATAACTCTGTTTTAAGTTTGGGAATTTGGTCATGACAATCAAGAATAGTTTTTTCTTTGAAAATGTGGTAGATAGTAAGGTCTAAGCCATTTGGTTGGTGTTAAAAGACTAATTATTTTCTTGGTTTCAGTATGACTAGTTGTAGAATCTTGTGCCAAGTTTTTGCATCTCCTTGTGGGGTTTTAGAGATTTACAAAGAGTTTAACCAGCAAGTAATATGTAAGTAAAGGGGGGAAGAAAAAAATGTAGCAAAAAAGGACATATCTGGACCACAGTTACTAAAAAAGACAAAGATAGCAATAGTAGCAGATAAGATACAGAAGCAAGGGACTAGTAAAATGACTTGGCAAGAGACTGATGATCCTGAGAAATATGATCTTTGAGCTTTGCAAAGTTAATGATAGTCTCTCTGCACTCCTAGTTGGAATAAGATATGTCTAAGCTCTGAGAAAATAGCCAGAAAATTCAATGATGTAGGGAAAGGGCCATGGGTTTATAAAGAAACATAAATCTCTTAATCAAACAAATAATTGGTTTCTCATCTTTGATATTTAAAGAGGTTGGCTTTTTTAAAAGCTTAGATAGTTTAAAATAGAAAATACTGCAGAAAAGAGATTAGGAAAAGAGAGAATGTGGCGGCAGAGAATAAACTGTCAGGAGGAGAGTCAGGTTCAGCAAATCATATTTGAATGAGTAACTACAGAGAAATTTAGAATCTCAAAGTTGTCATCTAACCCAACATGTATCTGACAAGAGGTTCCTTCTATAATGTCCCTAACAAATAAGAGATCACACAATACTTGACAGATGATCAATACTGAATGGGAACCCAGTCCCACCTGAATTCACATATTTTTATTTTAAAGTGTTTTGGAGTGAGTCATTGATCCCAAATCTGCTTCTTTGATCCTCCATTCTGCTCTCTTAGACCAAGAAGAAAAAATTTAATCTCTTTTTCAGATGAAAGTCCTTCAAATATCTGAAGACAGTGTGAAACATTTTTTTTTCTAATCTAAACGTTGAAAGTCAGAATGGTATAGTGAATAAAGGGATGCTGGGGTGAAAGAACTACTCAACAGTGAAGGAAAAGAGATTTTCATTGGACACAGTGGTTAGAGTACTGGAGACAGGTAGAATCATTTCTGCTGTTGTTATTGTTCAGTCATTTCTTCTGTATCCAACTCTTCATGACTCCATTTTGGGTTTTTCTTGACAACAACACTACTTTTCCATTTACTTCTCTAGCGCATTTTACAGATCAGTAACTGTGGCAAGGAATATGCTCAGGGCCACCTAGTTAATACTTATCTGATGTCAAATTTGAACTCAGGAAGGTGAATCTTCCTGACCTCAGGGCTTATGATCTATCCACTATACCACATAGTTCTGCTCTTCTTAAATCTTTTATTAATATTTTATTTTTTATGCATTTATTTATTAAAGTGTTAAGGAAGCATTTAAAATTCAGAATATGTCTCTTTTGAGGTAGGAAAAAACAAATGAAATGGTAGATTGACTTTGTATTCCATTTTCACTGTATTCTGAAAATTACATAAGTATCTATATGAAGAGGTATAGCCTGGTTAGGAATTTTTCATCATGAAAACATCAATAGCAGTTCTGCCAAAGTTTGGGTTAAATATAGGGATAATGGAAGTGTTAAAAATTGTCCCCAAATTATTCAACAGTTAGAGCAGTCATTTTGAAAAACAGGAAAAAAGAAGTACTATCAAAACATGGTGCTTTTTTGTCTGATTTTTGTATTGTCAAAAGAAACTATAATCTGGAAGAAATAGGTAACTGACTTTTTCCTCTGTTTATTACCAAAAAAATGAAAAGCAGTAAAAGTGAATGCAAGAACTGAGAGTTGAGATTCAGTAGGAAGTATTATGCAACCTGATTTCTTCTTGGGCTAGAAATTGAAGATTTAGCAACTCTGCCTGTCATAGAACGAGAGAAACCTATTAGGTCAGCTAGTAACTGACTTTGCATTTGAAACTTGAAATGAAAAAAGAGTTTTTATTTATTTATTTTTCTTCTCTCTCCCCACTCTTCAATGTTAAGTTCTCCCTTCTTTACTGATTCACATAATGCTCATTTCACTGCAATACAATCCTGCATATGTACTCTCCCTGTTATAATTTAAAAAACCTGTGATATTGATAATGTGGGGCTCCCTTTTAATCATGATTTTCTATTATCCATGATCTCCCATAGATATACCCTAAAGATTCTATTCAATATATTAGAAATTGTCCTAAAGTCATTTGTCATTCATTGAAAGCCAGTGCGACGTCTCTTGTCTACATTGTTATTTCTCATTAAAAGATCAAGTATTCTCCACAATTGTTAAATGGTCAAAGGATATGAATAGACAATTTTCAAATGAAGAAATTGAAGCTATGTATAACCATATGAAAAAAATGCTCCAAATCACTACTGATTGGAGAAATGCAAAGCAAAATAACATCTATCAGATTGGCCAAGATGAGAAAAAGGGGAAATGATCAATGTTGGAGAGGTTATGGGAGGATTGGGACATTGATGCTTTGCTGGTAGAATTGTGAATGGACTCAACCTTTCTGGAGAGCAATATGGAACTATACGAAAATAACAATAAAACTGTTCATACCCTTTGACCAAGCAATTCTATTTCTAGGTCTATATCCAGAAGAAATTATAAAAAAAGAGAAAAGTCCAACATGTTCAAAAAATATTCATAGCAGATCTTTTATATAGTAACAAAGAACTGGAAATTAAGGGGATGCCCATCAATTGGGAAATGGCTAAATAAGTTATGGTACATGATTATTATGGAATATCATTGCTCTATAAGAAACAATAAATGGTTGGAATATAGAGAAGCACAGAATAACTTACAGATCTAATGCTTAGCAAGGGTGTAGAACCAAGAAAACAATGTACATATTAACAATGACATTGTGATATGAACAACCTTGATCTAAGCAGCTCTTTTCAACAGTTCATAAAGAATTTGGACAATTGTATTAGACTGGCTATGGACAATGTTATTCCCAAGCAGAGGAAGAAAACCAAAATAAAACAAAAAAAAAAACCCAACCCTTCAGAATCTGATGAACACTTCATAAAAATTATCTCTTATGTATCTCTTTCCCTTGATCCTAATTCCTCATAGCAAAAATAAATAATCTGTAAATAGTTTATCAAAAATATATATGTACCATGCTAACCTGACTGTTCTCTTCTGAGGGCAGGGGGTTGGGAAGGAAGGGTGGAAGGAAATTTTGTAACTTAAAAATATACATGTGTATATGGATGAAAATTAATTAATTAATTTTAAAAAGAGTTACAAGAGGGGCGGCTAGGTGGTGCAATGGATAGAGCACAGGTCCTGGAGTCAGGAGTACCTGAGTTCAAATCCGGCCTCAGACACTTAATAATTACCTAGATGTGTGGCCTTGCACAAGTCACTTAACCCCATTTGCTTTGCAAAAAAAACCTAACAAAAGTTACAAAAAAGATCAGGCAGTCTTCATAAATGTCATCTTTCATGTATTTAAAAGTAAGTTCTGTACACAATACATTGATTTGATATACATTTAGACTTTATAGTTCTTTCTCTAGATGTGGATGACATTTTCCATCAATAGTTTTTTTTAATTATTATTTAAGGCAATGGGTGTAAGTGACTTTGCCTAGAGGTCACACAACTAGACAATGCAGTCAGAAGAAGAGTTGCAAAATACCTTGACTCCTTCCAATTGCTTCCTTTCCTGAGCATGTCTCCCTGTTATGAAGTATATACAGTCCCTTCTCTTCCTTAAAGGTGCTCTTGCAATCTGATGCAATGCTATGTCTTAAATTGCAGTTTCCTTGCCTCAATTAAATATTCTTGTTATTCTCATTTTGATAGACCTCTTTAATTTTGGGTAAGCAATAAAAAAATGGAATTAGGAAGTAATCTGCAAATGTCTTTAAGGAAATTATTATTACTCTGATAAACAAAGCAGGACGAGATAAAATAGACAAAGGTAAATATAGACCAATTTTTACTAATGAGATGATAGCAAAGTTAAAGGCATACATATACGAATATGCATATGTAATTAAATATTCATGTATATGTATTCTGGATGTATTGTTGTTCATCCTTTGTTTTCAAAGAGGATCGATGACATCATGGCATGAAACCTTGATATGTATATGAATTGGATTTAAGTGGAATATAAATGCACAGGTGTTAGCTTTCCTCTCTTCCAGAGTCTTCAAAACTCAGTGAAAAAGGAAAAAGTCAAGGTGAATTATGATGGCCCAGAAAACAGTATATAATCTTGGCATCTTCAATATCTGATCAAGCTCTAAATGCTCCACAGCACCTATTTCAGTTACCTTCATGGCCACTGGAACATGTTGTTCTCATCTGTCCATTCTGCCAGGAAAAGACTTCCTTTTATCTCAATGATGAGTTTGAGCCTACTGGTTACTCTCAACCTGATTTAGCCCATCTGCTGAGACTGTTTTACTGGGGTGAAGTCACTGGGTATGCTGTATCTTCTTGGAGCTACACATGAGAATTGAGTGAATTAAAGACACAAAAGATGGATGAATAGCCCTAAAAAGAGTTCAACAAGCTTTCATACTGGAGATACTAGTCTTCCTTGATCACACACACACACACACACACACACACACACACACACACACACACACACAGACAAACAGAAACTGTCAAGGAAGATTATACGTGTATGTGTGTGTATAAATATAAATATTCATCAGGAACAAAAATCTGAAAAATTACATTTAAAAGCTTGTAATCCATAGAAAATCTAGAAATTAAATGACCAAGATAAAAAACCCTCTATACAAATACAAAAGTTCTCTTTACAGAAATAAAAATAGAGAAACATTCTGTGCTTATTGTGGGGTCATGTCATTATCAAAACAAATTATTTCAATAATATAAAGATTTGCAAGTTAATTTAAGGTTTAATGCTAGATCAAAGTCTCAAGGCCTTTTTTAAAAAATAGACTTTACAGATATAATATAATATATTAATTTTTGAAGGTACAAAATATTCTAAAATTACAGTGATTTTTTTGGTTATTTGCTGAAAGGTGTATTGTATTGTCAGTATCCAAACTATGTTAAAAATTATATTTATATAAATCATCCATAAATTCATACAAACTGAAATACACAAACGTAAAAACCATGGAAAAGTGGCCACTAAGAAATGGAAAATATTCTAGTTTATTTAATCAGATAAAGAAAGTAAAATTCTGAGGCCCTATTTGATAAGAACTTCTGAGAAAATACAAAAGAAATTTTTCAGAAATTTCATATTAGTATCTTATACCATATTACAATCAATTCTAAATGAATATTCTATCTCAATATAAAGTTTCAAATACTTGAAGTAATAAAAATAGAGAAGTAGGGATCTGTCATAAAGATTTTAACATGACTAGAAGTAATCATCAAAGACAAAAACAAGTATTTGGGCTGTATTATCTTTTTAAAAACATTTAAATAAAAAATCAAAGAATATAGATTAAGAGATTATGAATAAGGGGAGAAACTTGGATCAAATATCATTTTGGTGCTGGGTGGGGGGAGTGCTTGAAGAAAAAACATGAATAGAGAATGAGATTCCTAGTCAAAAAGGCCTTAGATTAAGTCCTGCCTTTGACAAATGCTCTCTTTGTTCTTCAGTATAAATCGCTTAATCTTTCAGTGCTTCAGAAAATTTTTAAATAACAAATGCCAGGATACTTGCCAATTTGTATTAATTAAGGGAGTTTCCTTTCTGGGTTTTTCTTTTTTTGTGATATTTTATTTTTACAAATACATGTGAACATTTCTCAATATTCATCCATGCATAAGTATAATTTTAAGTTACAAAATTTCCTTCCATCCTCTCTTCTCAAATCCCTCCCATCAATGGCACACACTCAGGTTAACATTGTACATTCCTGTATCAACATGTTTTATAGGTTAGTCATGTTCAGTATGAAGAATTAGGATTAAGGGAATGATACATAAAAGATATTTTTTATAAAGTGTTTATCAAATTGTGAAGGGTTTTTAAATTTGTTTTGGTTTTATTTTGTTTTTCTTTCTTTGAATTTGGATAGCATTGTCTATAGATGGTCTAATACTGTTGTTGGAGCTCTCTGAACTGCTGAGGGGGGCTGCTTCCACTAAGGTTGATCATCTCACAATGTTATTAATGTTACATAGTTCTCTTCGTTCTGCTCCCTTCTCTCAGCATCAGATCCTGTAAATCATTCCATACTTCTCTAGAGTCTGACCATCTGTGGTTTCTTAGGGAACAATAATATTCCATAGTATTCATGTACCATAACTTCTTTAGCCAATTAAGGGGCATTTAGATGTTTCCCCAGTTGATGGGCATCCCCCACAATTTCCAATTCTTTGCTAAAAGAACTGCTATGAAAATTTTTGAACATATAAGACTTTTCCCATATTTTTTATGATTTCTTCTGGATATAGGCCTAGAATTGGAATTGCTGGGTCAAAGGGAATGAACAGTTTTATTGCTCTTTGGGTATAATTCCATATTGCTCTCCAGAATGGTTAGATCAGTTCACAATTCCACCAGCAATTCATTATTGTCCCAATCCTCCCACAACCTCTCCAACATTGATCATTTTCCCCTTTTCTCATCTTAATCAGTATGATAGGTATGAGGTAACACCTTTCTAATTGTTTTAATTTGCATTTCTTGAAAGAGGTTGGCAATGACAGAATGAATATCAAATGAGAGGAAAGGTAGATGGAGGATCATCAGCACAGAAATGGTAATTAAATCCATTGGAGCTGAAGAGATCACTAAGTGGAATTGTAGAGAGGGATAAAATGAGAGGACCAAGGACAGAACCTTGAGGGACATGTATAGTTAGATAGTATAAATGAAAAAAATTCTCAAAGGAATCTAATTCAAAGTAATTACAATAGCAAATCTTGGTCATAGCAAAAAATATAATCATATACTCCTCTCAGTAGAGGATCTAGAGGGACAGATTATTGAATACATTATTAAATATAATCACTGAATTAGTTTTTGCTTAATTGTTTTCTTCATTGCAAAAAAAGGTTTCTAATGGTAGAAATATATTGAAAAATGCTTTCAATGTAAAAATACAAAATATGAATAAATCTTATTTCAGAATAAAAAAGAAAGAAAAGAAAAAAGAGACCTGGACAGTGCCATGTCAGGAAACTGAATCGCTTCCATTTAAATTGTGTTAGGAAGATTCTGAAGATCACCTGGCAGGAGAAAATATCAGACACTGACGTCCTTTCTGGAGTTAAACTCCTAGTATTACAGCATTACTACAGAGAGTACAACTATGATGGACTGGTCATATTATGAGCATGCCCTACCATATGCTGCCAAAGAAACTATATTATGAAGAACTCACAGAAAACAAATGCTCACAAGGGAGTCAAAAGAAGCATTATCTGAGACAACCTGAAGCTCTCTTTGAAGAACTTTAGAATTGATTGTATACCATGGGAGACATTGGCACAGGACCGCCCAGCATGGCATGTCCTCATTAGTGAGGGTGTTGCACTCTATGAGGAAGGCAGAATTGAAGCAGCTCAAAGGAAATGTGACATCCATAAGTTTAGAATATCCACCCCAGGTGTTCATATGTATTATTTGAGGTAGAGCATTCCAACTTGAGGTAGAGTATTCCAATTTCCTATTGGTCTGATTAGTCACAGTTGAACACACTGTAATTTGTCTCAGACATAATGATGTCATTTTGGTCTTTGACAACAAAGGACAAGAATCAACCAACTAAGCATTTAAGGAGAAAAAAAACAAATTATTGGAGTTAAGTTATTCATGAGACTATATTTTGACATTAGAGTGATAGAACATGAATTAAAATCCAATTGTGATAAACTTTTGTAAACTTTAGGAAAATAATTTAATCCCTTTGATCACTATCTTCAACACATACACAAAAAGGGAGATGATCTAGATGAGTTTAAAGTTTCTTCTGAAATCTCATCCTGTGCCCAGGTTATTCTATTTTGATGAACAATGATTTTACACATTTTTTAAAAGTAAATTTCTTTCAAAAGAATTCATATATTTATTAATGTTATACTCCATTTATTAATAATCATTTGTAATACATTTATAGGCATCTCAGAGACTGTGTAAACACCAGGATATTCATCATTAGCAAAAATATGTACATTTATTAATTGCATATATGAAAAGGTAGTATAGTATGTTTAAGAAATCTACATTCCTGTTTTCACAGAAACACCTGTGAGAATGTGAAATTGGGGGGAAAATTACTTTATTAAAAAAGTATAAAGATTCAATCTTCATGAAGGTCTAAGAATGTGGGGAAGAAAAGCATATGATTATGGACGAAATGTGGGGAACAAGCCCTTGTCATGAGGACTTCACTAGTGCCTAGGTAACTAATTAATAATTGTTGAATTCATCAAATATTTTCTGTTTTTCTAGTTGCATAACCTTTGGTCACTTTCAAAATACCTTATGTTTATATAGTGCCTTATTGGTTTTTTGATGTACTTTCACAGATGGAGGTCAAACAATACTTCTATGATCCTAGGCAAGGGATTTAAATACTCTGGGCCCTGATTTTTTTCTTTTTATTTCTCAAATGAATAGTTCAGATAAAATGATCTGTAAGGCCCATTCCCTTTAAAAAAAGAAAACATTATCTTATAACCCAATAAAGTATCAGAGCTGAAATTTGACTACAAATCTTCCTTTGATACTGGGAATATATTATTCACCCTATTATACAGATAAATAAACCAAGTCTCAGAGAGATGAAGCAACTTGCCAATGAGGACACAGTTGATAAATTTTAGATGAAATTTGAACCTCTGTTTCCCCTTTTTTGATGTTATAGTTTATTAATAGGCAAAATAAGATGGCTTGACTTAATCATTTATTGAGTCTCATCCAACTCTAAGTTATATAAGCTTGTGCTTTTATGGTTTGAAAAGCTATTCTCAGGTATAAATAAAGCAATCTGATTCAAATAAATGGATTCTACACACCTATTGTATGCAATTGACTAATTAATGACTGGAGATCTCTTCTGGAAGTAAGGAAGACCTGGCACAAATCCTAAAACAAATCAGGGCCAAATTCATTTAGACATAGGAGCAACTGAATTGTATATAAGGATCCTTGTAGACATTTATTTTAAATTTCTATTTTTCTATTACATTTTTGTTTATTTTGTTAAATATTTTCCAAGTACTTTGTAATCTAATTCCTAATGTGCTTGGAAATTTTTCTGGTGGCAGTGACCACCCAAGAGCCATGGGCTTAACAGTTCTGCTCTAGGCTGCCCTCTAATACTATGAAACTACAGGAGAGAATTCAGCAAGTATTGAATGAAGCTTAGAAAAGTGAAAGTAGTTCCTATTCCTATATATTTCTGCTACTATATGTTTAACGATTTCAGTCTGATTTCAATAATTTCAGTGCAGTCTTGAAAGGGACCCACTTATTATAATGTGAAATTCTGCTCTTCAGTTAATTATCTAAGAGGATGTTGAAGGTAATAGAGATTCCAAATTTTAAATAATTGATTCTTTCATACACTTGTAATATTGAGAATGAGAATAGAAGTTTTTCCTACTTATATTTCTTAATGTATATCAACACTCTGGTGACATACCTTTGTGTTGTCAGATTTCTTTTGATCTTCAAGGGATTATAAAGAATTCAAATAGAAAAAAAGAATAAGAATTCTACAGTAATTGGTCTTCAAAAACTAAGTGGTTGAAGCCTCTTTCACAGCCATTTTCCCATTAAAAGAATATAAAAAAATATGGAGTATAGTCATTGAATTGAGGGGTGAGCATTCAGAGGATTAAATGGAAAAAATGATCAGAAATATTTTACTAATATTTGAAACAACTCAGAAGAGGAAAAATTGTGATTGCCTGTATCTCATTCTCAATATCTGCCTATTGAAATCCTGTCCCTTTTTCAAAGCCCAGCTCAATAAACCTCCATGAAACTTTTTTTTAAAATATCTCCTCATGAAGTCCAGCCAAGATGGCTGAGAGAAAATAAGCACTGTGATAATTGCTCCTGTTCCCCCCGAAAAACAACATGAAAGAAAACTCAACAGAAATTCAATTGACAAAACTCAGAAAGAGAAGCTAGGAGAAGATCATTTACCAAGAATGTCTGTCTCAGGGAACTGCTGGTGAACCCAGAGAAAAGAACAGAGTGTCAGCATGGAGATAGCAGCTGGGGGAAGCCAGAGGGCCAGCCTCAGCCATAGAGACTTTGGTGATTGGTGGGTACCAGATACAAATTTAGCTGTCTTTGGCCCAGGGGAAAGGAGCTGGATGGTGAGTTCCAGCACAGAATCTAAGAGTACACCTGAAAAATGACCAGCAGGGCTGGGACCTGAACTCCATACTTTCAGAGGAGCCCTTTGCCCAGAACAAACAAACCCCCAAACCCTCAGGCTAAGGCAAGGGGCAAAAGAGTTCACTCAACAGAAAGAGATTAACTCCCTCCCCCAGGGCTCAGCATATTATTCAGGGTCAACCCAGAACCTACTGCTGAGGGAACCCAAACACTCCAGAGAAAGCAACCACTGTCCCCTACTGGCTGTACCTTGGAATCACTAAGCCAAGTGAACAAAACCTCTAGGATCTTAAAAAGCAAACTACAGAGAGCCAGCCCTTCCACCCCCAACACAAGATCATATGAAGATGAAGAAAGGCCATAGGGGGGGCATGAAGAAATACTTAGAAGAAATAGATAATAACCCAGAGAGATCTAGCACTTTTTTTAGGGTTTTTTTGGCAAGACAAATGGGATTAAGTGGCTTGCCCAAGGCCACACAACTAGGTAATTAAGTGTCTGAGGCCAGATTTGAACTCAGGTACTCCTGACTCCAGGGCCAGTGCTCTATCCATGCAGCCACCTAGCCTTCCTGAGATCTAGCACCTTTGAGGAGAATATGAATTGGTTTCCAGACCAGAAAGACTTCCTTGAAGAACTCAGGAAGGAGTTTTAAGAATCAATTAGGGGGCGGGGGTGGCTAGGTGGTGCAGTGGATAAAGCACCATTCCTGGAGTCAGCAGTACCTGGGTTCAAATCCAGGCTCAGACAATTAATAATTACCTAGTTGTATGGCCTTGGGAAATCCATTTAACCCCATTTGCCTTGCAAAAACCAAAAAAAAAAAAAGAATCAATGGGGGGGTGGCTAGCTGGTACAGTGGATAGAGCAGCAGCCCTGGAGTCAGGAGTACCTGAGTTCAAATCTGGCCTCATATACCAGCTGTGTGGCTTTGCTCAAGCCATTTAACCTCCATTGCCTTGCAAAAACTAAAAAAAAAAAAAAAAAAATCAGTTGGAGAAATAGGGGGAAAAAACTCAAAAGAAAATTAACACCTTACAAAAAGAAAAGAAATCCTTGGAAAATACAATTGGACAAATACAAAACGAGAATAACTCCCTCAGATCTTCAATTGAGCAAATGTAAAAGAAAATCATTCTCTCAAAAGTACAGTTGGGCAAATGGAAAACTCCTTCAAAAATAGAATTGACCAACTGGAAAAGGAGTTGCAAAAGATAAATGAAGAAAATTCTTCTTCTCTAAAAAAAAATGAAAGTAATTGGTGGAAACTAATGACTTCATGAGACAAGAAGATTCTATTAAACAAAACCAAATGATTGAAAAAAATAGAAGAAAATGTAAAATACCTCATTAACAAAACCATTGACCCCCAGAACAGATCAAGAAGAAACAACCTGAGAATCATAGGCCTTCCTGAAAACATTGAAGAGAAAAAAAAAATCCTGGGCTTAATATTACAGGATATAGTGAAGGGAAATTACCCTGTTATCATGGAATCAGAGGACAAAATAGTTATTGAAAGAATACATCAATCGCCTCCAGAAAGAGAGCCTAAAATGAAAACAGCAAGGAATGTTGTGGCCAAATTCCAGAATTATCAGATAAAAGAAAAAATCCTGCAAGTAACCAAAAAGAAAAAAAAAATACCAAGGAGCCACAGTAATGATTATTCAGGACCTGGCCGCATCAACATTAAGGGATCGAATGTCCTGGAATGATATTTCTGAAGAACAAGGGATCATGGAATGCAGCAAAGAATACACTATCCAGCAAATCTGAGCCTTCACTTCCAGGGGAAAAGATGGACATTTAATGAAATGGATGACTTCCAACAATTCCTGATGAAAAGACCAAAGCTAAATAAAAAATTTGGACATTAAACAGGAGCCTCAAGATACATATGAAAAGGTACAAAAAAAAGGTAAAGGAAAAAAAAGCTAGTCAATAAGACAAAATAGGCTATATACCCACTTTGAATAAAGAGCCTCATAACTCTGGAGAATTGTAACTCTATTAGAGAGAATATAATTGGCCAGAAGGCTGAACTCTCATAACTTTTCTGTGACTGAGATAGAATGATTTAAAAACAATACCTCCTTAAAAAGGGGGACAGTAAGGAGATGGGAGGATGGGGGAGACATGAATGGGGTAAATCTCATTATATCAAGATGTACAAAAGACCTAATATAATGGAGGGGAAGAAGGGAGGAGGTGAGAACCACCTGAATCTTTATCTCATCAGACTTGGCTTAAAGTTAACTTAGACACACTCACTTAAGTTAAAAAACTCATCTTACCTTTCAAGCATTATTAAAAGGGGGAAAAGGGGAGGGGGTCATGGGGGAAGGGGGGAAGGGGAACTAACAGAAGGAAGGGAAGAAAGGGAAAAGGGAAAGGGGAAAGTAAGGGGAAGGGGTTTGATATAGGAGAGCAAACACACTGAAGGTGGCAGTATTCAGAAACAAAACACTGGGGAATATGGTTAGAGGGAAAAAAGGGGATACAAGCAAAAGGAAGATAGAATGGAGGGCAATAAAGAGTTAATAATTATAACTTTGAATGTGAATGGGATGAACTTTCCTTTAAGACATAAGTGAATAGCAGAGTGGATTAAAAAAAACAGAATCCTACAATATGCTGTTTACAAGAAACTTATTTGAAGCAGAGAGATACATAAAGAGTAAAAGGTAAAAGGTTGGAAAAAAATATATTTTGCTTCAGCTGAAATGAAAAAAGCAGGGGTAGCAATCCTTATCTCTGTTAAAACAGCTGAAAAAATAGATAGCATTAAAAGAGATAAGGAAGGAAAATATATCCTCCTAAAAGGTACTATAGACAATAAAGTAATTCCAATGGTATAGCATCCAGATTCTTAGAGGAGAAGTTGAAAGAGTTACAGGAAGACAGACAGCAAAACTCTACTAGTGGAAAACCTCAACCTCCTGCTCTCAGATTTAGATAAATCTATCTAATTATAAAATAATCAAGAAGTAAGTTAAGGAGGTAAATAGATTGTTAGAAAACCTAGATATGATAGACCTATGGAGGAAATTGAATGGGGATAGAAAGGAATATACTTTTATTTTCTGCAGTACATGGCACTTACACAAAAATTGACATAAAAACCTAATGATCAATTGCAGAAAGGCAAAAAATAGTGATTAAAATTTTCTCAGATCATAATGCAATAAAAATCATATGCAATACTGGACCAGGGAGACATAAACCCAGAACTATTTGGAAACTAAATAACCTCATTTTAAAGAACAAATGGATCAAGCAAAAAAAAAAATTATAGAAAGACTTAATGATTTTATCCTAGATAAGGGCAATAATCAAACAACATACCAAAACCTATGGGATACACTCAAGGCAGCTGTCAGGGGATATATTATATCTTTAAATGCTTACATTAATAAATTAGAGAAAGAGGAAATCAATTAACTAAATATGCAACTAAAAATTTAGTGAAAGAACAAATTGAAACCCCAATTAAATACCAAATTAGAAATTCTAAAAGTTAAAGGATAAATTAATAATATCAAAAGCAAAAATGTTATTGACTTAATAAATAAAACCAAGAGTTGGTTTTATGATAAAACCAAGAAAATTGATAAACTTCTGGTCAATTTTATTTAAAAAAAGAAAGAAATCCAAATTGCTAGTATCATAAATGAAAAATGTGAACTCACCAGCAATAAGGAGGAAATTAAAGTAATAATTTGAATTACTTTGCCCAAATCTAAGTCAATAAATTTGACAATCTAAGTGTAATGCATGAATATTTACAAAACTATAAATTGCTCAGATTAAATGTAGAAGAAATTAAAAACCTAAATAATCCTGTCTCAGAAAAAGAAATTCAACAAGCCATTATGAACTCCATAAGAAAAAATCTCCAGGGCCAGAGAGATTCACAAGTGAATTCTACCAAACATTTAAGGAACAATTGGTTCCAATTCTATATAAACTCTTTGGAAAAACAGGTGAAGAAGGAACTCTGCCTAACTCTTTCTATGACACCAGTATGATGCTGATACCTTCAAATCAGAAAAAAACCCTCATTATCTTATTATGTAATTTTACTATGTCATACTTTATTTTTCTTCCTTAATGATTTCTCTGTCATCACATTTCACTCAAATCAATGTATAACATGGAACCAATGTAAAGACTGACAAAATGCCTTATGTGGCGGTGGGTAGAGGGAAGCAAGGATGGGGGAAAATTGTAAATCTCAAAATAAATAAAATCTTTGTAAAAAGAATAGAAATACATGTTATTATAAAACACCACTTTAAAAATAGGTGAAGATGGAACTCTGCCTCTTTCTGTGACACCAATATGGTACTGATATCTAAACCAGAAAGAGTAAAAGCAGAGAAAGAAAATTGTAGATTTATCTCTCTGATGAATATAGAAGGAAAAATCTTGAAAAAAATCTTAGAAAAATGATTACAACAAGTTGCCACTAGGATAATACATTATAATCAAGTAGGATTTGTCCCATCAATGCAGGATTGGTTAAATATTAGGAAAAATGTTAGTATAATTAATTATATTAAGAAAAACCTATAAGAAACCATATGATCATATAAAACTTTAGAAAACGTACAGCACCTATTTCTACTAAAAACACTAGAGAGTGTAGGAATAAATGGATTGCTCCTCAGAATAATAAGCAGTATCTATCTGAAATCATCGGCAAGCATTATATGCAATGTGGATAGGCTAGAGGCATTCCCAATAAGATCTGGGTGAAACAAGAATGCCCATTAGCACTATTAATCAATATTGTATTAGAAATGTTAGCTTCAGCAATAGGAGAAGAAAAAGAAATTGAAGGCATTAGAATTGGGAAGGAAGAGACAAAACTCTCACTCTTTGCAGATTATATGATGGTATATCTAAAGAATCACAAAAATCATCTAAAAAACTACTAGAAACAATTAGCAACTTTAACAAAGTAGCAGACTATAAAATAAACCTTCATAAATCCTCAGGATTTCTATATAGAAGTAGTAAGATACAGCAGAAAGAGCTAGAAAGAGAAATCCCATTCCAAGCAACCTCAGACAATATAAAATGCCTGAGAGTCTACCTGCCAAGGAAGACTCAACAACTTTTTGAAAACAATTACAAAACACTTCTCACACAAATAAAAGCAGATTTAAATAACTGGGTAAACATCAACTGTCCATGGATAGGTCATGCTAATATAATAAAAGTGACAATTCTACTGGAACTAAACTGCTTGTTTAGTGCCCTACCAATCAAAACTCCAAAATTTACTTTAATGAGTTATAAAAAGTTTTAAGTACATTTATATGGAGAAATAAAAAGTCAAGAATTTCTAGGTATTCAATGAAAAAAAGTGCAAAACAAGGTGGCTTGACTTTACCAGATCTTTTGTAATATAAATCATCAGTCATCAAAACTGTTTGGTATTGACTAAGAAATAGAGCGGTAGATCAGTGGAATAGACTAGGTGCAATAGCAGGAAATGATTATAGCAATCTCCTGTTTGCTAAACCCAAAGAGTCCAGTTATTGGGATAAAAACTCTATCTTTGATAAAAGCTGTTGCAAAAATTGGAAGTTAGTATGGAAGAAACTTAGATTAGACCAACACCTCACATCCTGTATTAAGATAAAATCAAAATGCATAAATTATTCAGACATAAAGAACAAATATTGTAAACAAACTAGAAGATCAAGGAGTAGTTTAACTGTCAGATCTATGGAAAGGGAAGCAGTTTATGACCAAGGAAGAGATGGAGAACATCATTAAAAACAAACAGGATAATTTTGATTACATTAAATTAAAAATCTTTTGCAGACAAAACCACTGTAACCAAGATCAAAAGAAATGTAGTAAATTGGGAAACAATTTTTACAACTACTATTTCTGACAAAGGACTCATTTCTAAAATATACAGAAAACTGAGTCAAATTTTTAAAAAAGCCATTTCCCAAATGACAAATGGTCAAAGGATATGCAAAGGCAATTTAAGGCTGAGGAAATCAAAGTGATCCATAGTCATATGAAAAATTGCTCTAAATCACTACTTATTAGAGAAATGCAAATTAAAGCATATCTGTGATAATACCTCACACCCCTCAGACTGGCCAATATGAACAGAAAGGACAATGATCAATGTTGGAAGGGATTTAGGAAATCTGGAACTCTAATGCATTGTTAGTGGAGTTGTGAACTTATCTAACCTTTCTGGAGAGCAATTTGGAGTTATGCCCAAAGGCCAACAAAAATATGTATACTCTTTGATCCAACAATACCACTACTAGGTCTATACCCTGAAGAGATTTTGAAAAAGGCTAAAAACATCACTTGTACAAAAATATTCATAGTAGTCCTGTTTGTGGAGGCAAAGAATTGGAAATTAATTGAATGTCCTTCAATTGGGGAATGGCTTAACAAGCTGTGGTATATGTATGTCATGGAATACTATTGTTCTATTAGAAACCAATAGTGATGAGAATTCAGGCCAGCCTGGAAGGATTTGCATGAACTGATGCTGAGCGAGATGAGCAGAAGTAGAAAATCATTGTACACCTTAAGAGCAACGTGGGGGTGATGATCAAAATTCATGGACTTGCTTATTCCATCAGTGCAACAACTAGGGACAATTGAGAATGCAATGGAGAATACCATTTGTATCCAGAGAATGAATTGTGTAGTTTGAACAAAGACCAAAGACTATTACCTTCAATTTAATTTTGTTCTCTTATACTTTATTTTTCTTCCTTAAGGATATGATTTCTTTCTCATCTCATTCAACTTAGATCAATGTATATCATGGAAACAATGTAAAGACTAACAGACTGCTTTCTGTGGGTGTGGGGGGGATGGAAGCAAGAATGGGGGGAAATTGTAAAACTCAAAATAAATAAAAACTTTCTAAAAGAAATATCTCCTCACAAAAATTGATCTCTTCCTTCTTAGAACTCCTTTATGTACAATTTGTATATTATAGATCTAAGAACTCAGTTTTGTGTTTGTCATGACCACCTACAATTATCTCAACTCTACTGAGTTTTATCTTGATATTCCCATTGCTAGCATAATGTATTACAGATATAAGGCATTCAATTGATGTTCATTAATTTAAATTTGCTTAATTTATTTTTTTCCTCTGTTCTTTGCCATTAAGGAGGAGGATTTCTGTGTTAGGATAGGTATAGTACTACTGTGAAATATCATATTCAAAGAAAAAATCATATTTATAAATGTTTATAGACTAACATAATCTTATAATCCAAAAGAATTTGAAACATATTTGAGTTACAATTTTATCTAAGAATATTTCCCCTCTATAACATCCCTGACATGTGGCCAGTTTGTAATATGGTAGGCAAGAAGCAACAAACTAGTCAAACTCCCCCAAAAATCCTTTACAAATAATTTAAACATATTGTCTCATCTCTCTCTCTCTCTCTCTCTCTCTCTCTCTCTCTCTCTCTCTCTCTCTCTCTCAATATTTGGTTATGTTTACTTTTATGTAATTTTTTTCATGACTACAAATTTTTAGCCTATATCAAATAGCTTGTTTTCTCAATGAGGGGGAATGGGGTGAGAGGAAGAGAGAGCATTTTGAACTCAAGGTTTTAAAAGTGATTATTGATACTTGTTTTACCCTGTAATCAGAAGAAAAATTAAATAAAATTTAAAAAAGGAAAAATAATGTCTCAAATCAAATTTTGGAGTTTCAGACTTCCCCCTGCCCCCCACAAAGTTCAGGGTAATAACTTTTTTCCTAACCTAATACAACTTAAGAGATCAACCAAAAATGTCTATGACACTGGAATGGTAGAAATCAACACTACCATCCGTACATCTGTATATGTACATATATATATATATATATGTTATATATATATGTGTGTTTATATCTTTTTTATTTTATTATATATATATTTATTTTATATATATTTATATATTTTTCCAATTACATGCTAAGATAATTTTCAGCATTCACTTTTGCAAGATTCTAAGTTTCACATTTTTCTCCTTCCTTCTTTTTCCCCCCACTCCCCTTGATAGCAAGTTACTTATACATGTATAGACATGTATAACTATATTAAACATATTTCCATATTATGTTATGAAACAAAATATTATGAAAGAAATTTCAGAATAAAAAGGAAACACATGAGAGTGAAAAAATAAAGTATAAAACAAATTTAAAAAATAGAAAATTGTATGCTTTGGTCAGACTTCATAGTATTTTCCATTCATGTTAGTTTCCATTTCAAGTCCTTTAGAATTGTCTTTGATCATTGTACTACTGAGGAGAGCTAAGTCTATCATCATTGCTGTTAATGTGTACAATATTTTCCTTGTTCTACTTATTTCACTCAGTATCAGTTCATGCAAAATTTTCAGACTTTTCTGATCCCTTACAAGGGAATTCTTGATTTCTTTTTTCTTTTTTTTCTTTTTTCTTTTCTGCATTTTTCTTTCTTTTCTTTCCCTTTCTTTCTTTCTTGCAAGGTAATGAGTTAAGTGACTTACTCAAAGCTCCACACCTAGTTGTAGTATCTTGGGTCAGATTCAGACTCTGGTCCTCCTGACTCCAGGGCTTATGCTCTATCCATTGTACCACCTAGCTGCCCCATTCATGATTTCTTATAGGACATTAGTGTTCCATCACCTTCATACACCATTGTTCAGTTTTTCCACTATAAAACAAGTTGCTATAAAAACTTTGTAGACAGAATTGGTTTTGGGAGCTCAATCCAGAGACAATAAGTGGGTCAGACAACTGGGCAGAAGAAATAACATAAGTAAAAGGGACACTTTACTTGTACTGTAGTGTTTGTGCTTGTAATGCAGGACAAATTGTTGGTTGACAACTAAATTATTCATGCATAACATTATTTCTTAAAGTTCTTGTGGTGAGTCACAACAGAGCAAAATTATGATTGAAATTCCAAGGCAAAGAGAAGTATTAGTAGTTGTGGCTGTAGAAGAATAAGATACCTGATTACAGTTCCAGGGTCAAGTGGATTACTAGACCTTGTATTTGCAAAGGATCTGGGTATTTTCCTGGATAAAGTTCAGAATAGAGCAGAGACCAAGGGAGAACTGAAAAAAAAACACATTTCTTTGCTTGGATCAAACCTAATTAGAATCTCTATATGCATATATATGTTTTTATATGTGTGTGTTTATATGAGGTGGTCATCAACTTGAGGTTTTCAGCAACAGGAGGGATCTCCAGCAGAGGTCCCTGGAGTTCAAGCTCAGCAACTCAATGAAATAAAAGACCAAATGGGAGAGCTCCAACATAGCTACCTCAAAACCCCTATTCAACCAGTGAGACTGGACTGGCAGTCCAGCCCAGAGAGCAATATGCTAACATGGATTCCTTACACAGAAGGCCTAACCCAGTGAACAAGTTATTGAAAACTGCTGGCATTCCCAAAACAATTGGCCCAGTGAGCAAGCCACTGACAGAAGTTAAGGAAGAAAGGAAGGGGAAAAGTAGAAGAATAATGCATGGGGAAGGAAAGGGGGATGATAGAAGGGGGTAATTTGAGGGGGGGAATATTCAGATGCAAAACACTAGTGAGGAGGGATTGGATGAAAGGAGAAAGAAAAGTAAAAATGAAGGGGAAAATTATCTTTCATAAAAGAGCCATACAATAAAGAACTTTTATGGTAGAGAGGAAAATATGAGTGTAGATATTAGACAATGACTGAACCTCAGTCTTTTCTCAAATATGTGGTAGCAATCCTAATTTCAGACAAAATAAAAGCAAAAATCAATCTCGTTAAAAGGGATTAGGAAGGAAACTGCATCTTACCCTAACCCTAACCCTAATGAAACTCTATCATTACTAGACATGTATGCACCTAGTGGCATAACATCCAAGTTCCTAGAGGAAAGCTGAATGAATTACAAGGAGACAGAGACAGCAAAACTTTAATAATGGGAAACTTCAAACTCTCTCTCAGAACTAGATAAATCTAAAAACAAATTAAACAAGAAGGAAGTAAAGAAGGCGAATGAAATGTTAGAAAACTTAGATATGATAGACTTAAAGAGAAAATATAATGGGGAACAGAAAAGAATATACCTTTTCCTTGGCAGTACATGACATCTTCACCAAAACTGACCATGCACTAGGACACAAAACTTATAATCAAATGCAGAAAGGTAGAAATAATAAATACATACTTCTCAGACCATGATGCAACAAAAATTACATGTAATAAAGATTTGAACTGATGCAGAACTACTCAGTGCAATTTAACAAGCATTTATTAAGACCCGACTATGTTTCATACCCTATTCTAAAGCTAAATTATTTGGTCTCTGTTTTCTGTCTTCTTTTATAGATTGTAATAAATGATACTTTGGTCTCATATTTTTCCTTACTACTCTCCTCCCAGTTATGCTCCATATATACAACTCAATGCTCAATAAATGTTGATTGATGGTACTGAAATTTTAAAAAGACTCCAATAGCAATTGGATAATTGAGAGTTGATGACTTTATGAAACATCAAACAAAATAAAAAAGAAAAAGAAAAAATAGAAAAGGTAAAACAACTCACTAGATAAACCACTGACCAGGAAAATACATCCAGGAGAGGTAATATTTGAATTACTAGAATCTTTAAAAGCCATGATCAGATAAAATATCCTGGGCACCATCATTCAAGAAATTTTCAAGGAAAACTGTGCTGGTATCCTAGAAACAGGAAAATAAAATAGTAATCAAATGAATCTACCATTCACCTCCCGAAAGAGATACTGAAATGAAACAAGAAAGGTTGTAGCCAAATTCTGGAATTATAAAGTAATCATGAATCATATATATATATATATATATATATATATATATATATATATATATATAAGTAATTATAATTATAAATTATAAAGTAATGGAGAGAAACAGTATTGCAAGTAACCAAGTAGAAACAATTAAAATACCAAGGAGCCACAGAGAAAATTATGTAGCACTTGGCAGTTTCAAGAATAAAGTATCAGAGAAACCAAAATCTGATATTCCAGAGGGCAGATGAGCTTGGATTAAAGCAACAATCAACTACACAACAAAACTGAGCATAGTATTTCAGAGGAAAACATTAACATTCAACAAATATGGAAATTTGAAACTCTCCTGATGAAAAAAACCAGAGATGAACAGAAACTATGATCTTTTAATACAAGCATCAAAAAATGCAAAAAGCTTATCCAGAAAGAAAAAAAAACTTTATACAATAAGATTAAAATATTTACATCCCTATATGTAATAATTATATCTCTATTAGAAAGAGAATATGTAGACAGAAGGTGTGAAAATAAGTTGATTTTAATATGAAAATATAAAAATAATTAAGGAATAGAAAAAGTTTATACTCAGAAAAGAGGAAAGGGGGTGAAAAATAGGGTAAATAACATTGCATGAAAAAAGTCCAAAGAATCCAGAAAAATAAGGGGAGAGAAGGAAGGGGGAGAGAATTCCTTAATCTCACTCTCATTCAATTTGGCTCAAAGAGGGAAAGACATATACTCTAGTTGGGCTTAGAAATTTATCTTACTCCAGAGGGAATTAGAAGGGAAAAGACAAAAGAAAAAGGAGGGAAGAACAGAGATTTAAATCTTAGAAAACTTAGATGCAAGAATACTCTGGAGAAAATGGAAGGGGGGAAAGAAAGGAATAAACCATTTTCTCAGAGTTCGTGGCAGCTATACCAAAAGTGACAGTGTATTAGGGCATTTAAAAAAACCTCAAAAATCAAACACAGGAAGGCAGAAATATTAAATGCTTCCTTTTCAGATTATGATACAATAAAAGTTATATTTATCACAGGGCCATGAAAAGAGACTAAAGAAATTGGATAGTGAAAGATATAATTTTAAAGAATGAATAGATCAAATAGTGATTCATAGTAATAATCAGTAAATTCTTCCAAGAAAATGATAACAATGAGAAAATATACTGATGCTTATGGTAAGCAAACAAAGCAGTAATTATGGGAAATCAAATGAAAAAAAAGTGTAGATCAATGAATTGTGTATGCAACTAAAAAGCTAGAGAACATCCAAATGAAAAATCTACAATTAAATACCAAGTTAGAAATTCTGAAAATCAAAGATGAGATTATTAAAACTGAAAGTAAGAAAATTATTGAATTAGGAAATAAAATTAATAGTTGGTTTCATGAAAAAAATTATAACAGATAAATTGATTTATTTGTTAAAAATAGAAAGAAAAAACAAATTACCAGTATCAAAAAAGACAATAGAGAATTAACCAGCAATGAAAAGAAAATTAAACAGACAATTTGGAGATATTTTTTCCAATTATATGCAAATAAACCTGACAATCTAAGTGATATAGAATGATAATATAAATTGCATAAGTTAACATAAGAGGATATAAAATAATTAAATAAACTCATTTCAGAAAAATTAATTTAATAAGTTATCAATGATCTTCCTAAGAACAAATCTACAAATACGAATAGATTTACTAGTGAGTTCTATGAAATATTTGAAGAACAGTTAATTCTAATTACATATAAGCTGTTTGAATAAAACTGAAGAGGAGTTCTACCAAATTCCTTTTATGACACCAACACTGTGATGATATTTAGATCAGGAAGATTTCAAAATTGTAAAAGAAAATTAGAGACCAACTACCCTAATACTGACTCAAAATTTAAAAATAATATCTTAACAAAGAGATTAATAGCAAGTTATCATTAGGGTAATAAATTTAGGTAGGATTTATATCAGGAATGCAGGGTGTGTGCAATATGGGGAAAGCTGTTAGGATAATTGATAAAATCATTGACAAAGTTAACAAATCATATATGATTATCCCAAAAGGTGTTGAATGGCCAAATATAGCACCTATTCCTATTAAAAAATTAGAGCTTAATTACAGATGAAGTTTTACTTAAAATAATACGCAGTATTTATTTAAAGCCATCAACAAGGTTTAAATGAAATTGGGATAAGCTAGGAGCATTCCCAATATGATCAGAGGTGAAAGAAGGATACCCATTAAACCTACTATTTTTCAACTTCTTATTAGAAATGTTAGCTTTACTTATAAGAGAGAAAAACAAATTGAATGAATTAGAATATGCAATGTGGAAACAAAATTACTCTGCAGGTGATATTTTTATATATTTTGAGAACCCTAGAAAATGAACTAAACTGATACAATTGGCAACTTTAATAAAATTGAAGAATATAAAATAAATACACATAAATATATGTATTATATATATATAATCAGCATTTCTGATGCTGAATAGCAAGAAAGAGAAAGAGAAATTGCATTTAAAATAATTGAAGAAAGCATAAAATATTTATGCATCTATGTTCCTACACAAATCCAGAAACCATATGAGTACATTTACAAAACACTTTTCACAGAAATAAAGTCAGGCCTAAATAATTGGAAAAATATCAATTGCTCATGGGTTGATAAAGCTACTAAAATAAAAATGACAATTCTACCTAAGTTAAATTACTTATTTAATACTATTCCAAATCAACAACCAAAAATTACTTTTCAAAGTAAGAAAAAAATGGTAAGAAAAACTCACCAGAAAAATAAAAAGATCAAGAATATCTAGGGAATTACCGGAAAAAGGGGCAAAGGAAGGGGTTTTATGTGTGCTGGATATAAACCACATTATAAAGCTGCAGTCATTAACACTATCTAATACTGGCTAAGAAATAGTGAAGTAGATCAATGGATTAGTTTATGTATGACTATAATAATCTATTGCTTGACATCTCCACAGATGGTAGCTTCTGAAATAAGACCTCACTATTTGAAAAAAATAGCTGGAAAAACTGGAAAATAGTATTACAATAATTTGCCATAGACCAACATGCATAGCCTATATCAAGGTAAGGTTGAAGTGGGTGCAGGATTTAGATGTAAAGATTGATACTATAAGCCAATTGGGAGTGCAAAGAATAGTCTATCTGTCAAATCTATGGAACAGGAAGAATTTTATGACTAACAAGTGATAGAAAACATTATAAAGTATAAATTGCATAATTTCAATTACATTAAATTAATAATTTATTTTAGATTTTTTGCTAGGCAATGGGGTTAAGTGGCTTGCCCAAGGCCAAACAGCTAGGTAATTATTAAGTGTCTGAGACTGGATTTGAACCCAGGTACTCTTGACTTCAGGGCTGGTGCTTTATCCACTGCACCACCTAGCTGCCCCCCAAATTAATAATTTTTTGCACAAACGAAATGAATTATCCAGTATTAGAAAGACTGAAGAAATCTGGGAAACAATTTTCACAGTTCTAAAATACAATAGAGAAATGAGTCAAATTTTCATAAATAAAAGTAACTCTCTAATTGATGAATGGCCAAATGCTATGAACAAGTACATTTTGTTTTTGTTTTTGTTTTTAATCTAGAAGTATTTATTCTTTTTTTTGATATTTTATTTTTCCAACATGTTATGAGAGTCTTTCAACATTCATCCGTATGCATATGTATATTTTAAGTTATATAATTTCCTTCTAACCTCCCAACCCTCTCCCCTCAACAGCAAACAGTCAGGTGAATATTGTACATACACATTTGTGTT
The DNA here is from genome assembly GCF_037893015.1 of Macrotis lagotis. Lineage (NCBI taxonomy): Eukaryota > Metazoa > Chordata > Mammalia > Peramelemorphia > Peramelidae > Macrotis > Macrotis lagotis. The sequence goes on along the minus strand of NC_133658.1, from coordinate 77,434,094 downwards.
AGACGTGTTGGGGAATATGGTGTATTCAAAGAACTAGTACCTTGGTGTGAGAGTGTGGATACACTGGGAATTGTAGTCACAACCCTGCACACAGGTGGCCTAGGTCATAGGGTCTTTCTCCACTGTAAGGAGCAATTGAATTTGGTAGCCTCCTGGTTGACTGAACAGCCATTAAGAATCACACTGCTTACCTCCTAATATGAAGAAGGCACTAGAAAAGGTGCCCTAAAAATTGTCTATTTATCCAACCCTGGCCTTATTACCATGGCAGGCAGAGAATCGCACAGTAGGGATGAGACAAAAAAAATCTACGAAAACTTCTTCAAAGAAGGTTCCACTCACCATTGGTGCATAGAATGTACACATTCATAGATAACAAAAGATCCAAAATACCTGAAAGATGAACAGCTCTTGTTGCAAGAGGAGTTCTGAGTACTGTGGACAAGTACATTTACCTTGGAAATGTGTGAGATGAAATTTCTCAAGGTATGAAGAGAAAAGTTTTATTCAGTTCTCGAGAATCGGACCTCCTCATGAGAGAGATGTACAAGAACAAGAAATCCAAAATTTATTTATCCTAATGCAATCCACCCCCCCAACTGACCCATTCTCATTAGTGAGGAATGTGGGCTTCACAATCTAGACATATAAATTACTCTAAAGAAAAAGCATATAATTCAAACAGAGACAGGTTCTCCCCTTCCAGGACAAGGAACATAGAAACATCTGGACTTCAATCCAGATAAGGCAGGGTCAGTTTACTCTTTACATTCTGATCAAAGTAACATTAAGTTGCTTATCAGGGGAGGAGGGGCAGAAGAGACATAACACACAGCTCAACTATTTCTAATCTATAATATTCTGCTGAAGAAATCTCAGTCTTTATCCCATTCAGCAGTGTCCTTTTCAGCGAGGCATACATTGACAATGAGGTTGACACGTTGCCAGAGCTAGCTCAGTATTTGGGAGACTCTGAAAGAAAGTGTGGGAGATAAGAGGTGACAAGCTGACTACCAAACTGAAGGTCTACAGGGCCATTATGATTACCTCATTGCTACATGCCTATGAAACCTGGACAGCATACAAGCACCATGTCAGGAAATTGAATCACTTCTATTAAAATTGTTTTAGGAAGATTCTGAAGAGCATCTGGCAGGAGAAGATAACAGACACTGAAGTCCTTTCTCAAGCTTAAGACCCTAGCCTTCCAACATTACTACAGAGAGTACAATCACAATGGATTGGGCACATTGTTAGCATGTAAGAGGCACACTTGCCAAAAAAAAAAAATAACTATTTTATGTAACTCACACAGATCAAGTGCTCACAAGGATGTCAAAAGAAGCAATACCAAGACACTCAGGTCTTATTGAAGATCTTTAGAATTGATTGTGCAGCATGGGAGTCACTGGCACAGGACTGCCCAGCAAGTCATGCCCTCATCAATGAGGGTGGTGCACTCTTTGAGGAAGGCAGAATTGAAGAAGCTCAAAGGAAACATGACATCAGTAAATTTACCCACCCCAGGTATTCACATGGACTATTTTTGCCCAACCTGTGGTAGAGCATTCCAAGCTTCTATTAGTCTAATCAGCCATAGTACACACCAATTTGTCTCAAACATAGTGATGTTATAACAAGAATCAACCAGACATGCTTCCAGATTAGTCATTTTCAGTATGATGAATTAGGATTAAGGGTAAGAATTACCTAAGAGAATTTTTTTTAAGTGAATGTAGTGTTCATCAGATTCTGAAGGGTTTTTTTTTTTTGCTTTGTTTTGTTTTAATTTCTTTTGTTTTTCTTACTCTGGATGTGGATAGCATTGTCCATAGCCCTTCTAATAGGGTTGTGGTAGTGGAGAGATGCTGCATCCATCAAGGCTGATTAACTCACAATGTTGTTGTCAATGTGTAGAATGTTCTTTTGGTTCTGTTCTCTTTGCTTGGCATCAGATCCTGTAATTTGTTCTATGCTTCTCTAGTATCTAATCATTTATGTTTTTTTAAAGGACAAAATATATGGCATTAATGTACCATAACTTGTTCAACCATTCTCTAATTGATGAGCATCTCCTCACTTCCTAATTCTTTGCTACTTCAAAAAAGAGCTGCTATGAATATTTTGGAACATCTGGGACTTTCCCCATTTTTAATGATTTCTTCTGGTTATAGGCCTAGAATTGTAATTGCTGGGTAAAAGGGTATGATCACTTTTACTACTTTTTGGGCATACTTCCTTACTGATATCCAGAAAGGCTGGATAAGTTCACAACTCCACCAACAATGCATCAATGTCACAATCCTCCCACAACTTCTCCAATATTGATCATTTCCCATTTTTGTCATCTTAGTCAATCTGATAATTCTTAGGGGATACATCATAATTGTTTTAATTTGTATGTCTCTAATCAGTAATGGTTTGGAGCATTTTTTCACATGATTTTATACACATACACACACAACTTTAATTGCTTCATTTGAAAACAAGCTCTCTCTGCATATCCTTTGATCGTTTACCAATTAGAGAATGACTTTAAACCTTAAAAATTTGATGCAGTTCTCCATATATTTTAGAAATGAACACTTTATCAGAGCCCCAAGTTGTGAAAATTATTTCCCAGCTTTCTGCTTTCCTTCTGATTTTGGCAGCATTGATTTTATTAATGCAAAACCCTTTTTTAATTTAATATAGTCAAAATCATTCATTTGCAATTTATAATATACTCTAATTCTTGCTTGGTCATAAATCCCCCCCCACCTTGCATAGATATGATAGATAGAGTATTTCTTGGTCTATTAATTTATCTATGGTATCTTACTTTATGTCTAAATCCTGTACTCATTTTGACCTTATATGGGTACAAGGTGTGAGATATGGGTCTATGCCTAGTTTTTGCTATACTATTTTCCAGTTTTCCCAACAATTTTTGTCAAATAGTGAATTCTTATTTCAGAAGCTAATATCTTTGGGTTTGTCAAACAGAAAATTTGTTTTGAGCCTTTCATAATCAACAGATCCATTACTCAGTTTCTTAACCAGTACCAGGAAATTTATAATCTAGTTTTAGATCTGGGAGAGCAAGGCTACTTTCCTTTGCATTTTTATTTCATCAGTTGCCTTGATATTCTTGACCTTTTGTTGTACCAAATGAATTTTGCTACTATTTTTTTTAGGTTGGTAAAATAATTATTTGGTAACAAATATGTTTAAGATGAAAATATCTCTCTTTCTTTTTTTTTAGGTTTTTTTTTTTGCAAGGCAAACTGGGTTAAGTGGCTTGCCCAAGGCCACACAGCTAGGTAATTATTAATTGTCTGAGACCAGATTTGAACCCAGGTACTCCTGACTCCAGGGCCGGTGCTTTATCCACTACGCCACCTAGCTGCCCCAAGATGAAAATATCAAAGTTATCTATTGTCATATGGAAAAATGTACAAATAATTATTGATTAGAGAAATGTAAATTAAAACAATGCTTAAGTACCACCTAAACCTTATCAGATTTTTTGATGACACCAAAATGTGAATATGATCAATGTTGAAGATTTGGGAACACTGAAACATTAATGCACTGTTGGCAGAGTTATGAACTGATCCAACCTTTCTGAAGAGAAATATGGAACTATACCCAAAGGGAAATAAATGTGTGCATACCCTTTGATCCAGTAACACCACTACTAGGTTTGTATCCCAAGGAGATCATAAAACAAGTTGAATAGCTACATGCTCAAAAATGTTTATAGCATCATTTTTGTTAGTGGGAAATAATTGGAAATTGAGGTGATGTTCACCAATTCAGTAATGCCTAAAGAAATTATGGTTTATAAATATTATGGAATACTATGGTTCTATAAAAAATAGAGTCTATATATTTCAATAAAGCCTGTGAGTAGAATGACAAGAACATTTTTGACATTAACAGCAACAAGGTGTAATAATCAACTGTGATAGTCATTCCTCTTCTCAATAGGATAATGGCCAAAGGTAATTCTAAAAGACTTGTGATACAAAATATCATTCACATACAGAGAAAATTCTATGTGGATTAAATATACCAAACCAAGCCACTCTATTTTCATTTTTTAAATTTTTAAATTTTTTTCTCATTTTTCCCTTTTACTCTGATTTTTCATTCATAACTGTGTCTAATATGGAACCTATTTAACATGATTGAATATACATGGATATATATGATATACATATATAGTATATGCATAACCTATCAATTAAAGAATGGCTGATTGGGGTACAAGGTATGTCCAAAGAAGGTTAATACCTCTATTATTAGAACAATTAAGCCCTTTTCAAGGCTATTTTCTATGTTTGATGTACACCTTATCCACCTCTTTCCTGTGGGTCCAAAAGTTGTCGCATGCATAGTGTCCACATGCCAACAGACTGTTTTGGCAGATGATCTAAACCAGGTTGAAGGTAACTGAAGAATTTTCAAAGGGGTCAGTGAGTTGGTGAGGTGTATTCACCAAGCATGTGAAGTCTGGCACTGGTAGAATGAACAGATGAGAATAATTAATTCCAATGGCAATGAAGGCAGCTGAAGTGGGTGCTATGGAAAGACTTAGACCTGGGATAGACACTAAAAACACTAAGGTTATCCACTGCATCCTGAGCCATCACCAGTTGCCTTGACTCTGTCTTCTTACTGTCCTGTGATGACTTTGGAAGAGAAAGTGAGGTTGAGAGAATAATATCTACCAACAAACTCTGTCACAGGGGAGTGTGGGTAAGCCGGGGGTGGAAAGCAGAGACCCAGTACAGGGGTGGTGGGATGAGGCTGCTGAGAACAGCAGCAAAAGCAATTGTTATGTGTGTGTGTGGCAGGAAGGAGAATTCCAGACAGGCAGCCCAAACTTCTATCTGAGCTGCCTGTGAGCTGTGAGCCCCCATGTTTTCAGCTGAGTCCCCTCCCTCCCCATCCCTGTGGAAGAACCAGACTTTCTCCAGAACAAAAAACCTACTCCTAGTTTGCACTTTGCCTCAAGGCTCCATTGTGGGCAACAGATCATCCCCAGAGCTAATTAGGCATTAAGCAGATTAACATTCTAGCCCCAGTCAATCCACATTGTTCCAGTAAAGTTCAGATTCTTCTACCACCCCCCTCTCATGCCCCTCCTCCCCACCAAGCCTAAGAAGTGGGCCACTAATCAACAACACAGACAATCCAGAGAAAGGTTCTGGTGTCTGCTACCAGCTCAGTAATCCCCTGTAGTGGGCAAGGCCTAGAGGGATCTCAATACAGAAGGTTTGTGAATCAGTCCCTCTACCAGCACTAGACCTGAGGGAAAGGATCCAAATGAAGAAAGGCCAGTATAAAGGTAGGGTCCATTGAATGTCATACCTTGAAGACAAGAATCCTAACTCAAAGAATATGAATTGGTCTCTAGCCCAGAAAGACTTCTTATCAGATCAGAAAGGAGTTTAAAAACTAAATAGAAAAAATGGGAACAGAAAATAACATCTTATGACAAGAAAACAAATCCTTTGAAAATATAATTGGACAAAGACAAAAAAAATAATTCTCTCACAAACACAATTGGGCAAATGGAAAACACCTTCAAAATTAGAATTGATGAAAAAGGTAAATGAAGAAAACTATTTTCTAAAAATGATTGGAATCTATTGAAACTAATGTGCTCATGAGACACCAAGAATTTGTTAAATAAAAAACAGATAGAAGAACATGTAAAATACTACATCAGCAAAACAGTAGACCTGGAAAACTGATCTAGGAGTGACAATCTTAGGGCTTCCTGAACACCTTGAAGAAAAAAAAAATCTTGGGCTCCATACTTCAAGATGTAGTGAAGGAGAATTGCCCTGATATCATGGAACCAGAGGGCAAATAGTTATTGAAAGAACACATAGATCTCCTGAAAGGGATCCCCAGAACAATAAGGGATAATAGCTAAACTCCAGAAATATCAGATCAAGGAGAAAATCCCGCAAGTCTCCAGAAAGAAGCAATTTAAATAATAAGGAGCCACAGTAAGGATTATACAGCACCTGTCTGCATTAACATTAAGGGACAGAAGGGCCTGGAATATGATATTCTTGAGACCACGGAAGCTTGGGATGAAGCTAAGTATTCGCTCTTCAGTAGAACTGAGCCTTCTCTTCCAGGGAAAAGATCGTTATTTAACAAAATAGGAGACTTTCAAATTTTCCTGATGAAAAAAACAGAGCTAAAAAAGAATGGTCTTCAAACTGGAGACTCAAGAGATACATGGAATGGTAAAAAGAGGGAAAGGAAAAAATCCTGTTATTCAATAAGATGAAGCTGGCTATATCCTTATCTTGGAGAAAGATTCTAATAACTCTGGAGAATTGTAATTTTATTAGAGGGAATATACTTAGCTAGAATTTGGACATACATTACTTGTCCATGACTCTGATAAAATGATTTAAAATAATATCTCCTTAAAAGGAGGGCATTAAAGAGACAGGAGGAAGGCGGAGATTGAATAGGGGAAGTTTTATCACATGAAGAGGTGAAAAGGACTTATTACAAAAGAGGGGAAGAAGGGAGGAGGTGAGAACTGCCTGAATCTTTTTTCTACTTAGATTTGGACCAAAGAGGGATTAACACATTCAAACTCAATTGAGTTTAGAAACATATATTACATTTTTAAGGATCAAGAGGGGAAAGGGGGAAGAGGGGAAGAAAAGAGGAACTGACTGAAGGAAGGGAAGGAAGAAGGGGCAAAGGGAACGGGCAAAGAAAAATTAGGGAGATTGTATAGAAGGGGAAAACACTGGGGAATAAGGTTAGGGGGGAAAAGGGGGGAAATATAATTGTAGGGAAGGTAGTATGGAGAGCAAGAAAGCATTAGTAATTACAATTTTAAATGTGAATAAGATGAACTCTCCCATGAAATATAAGCAAAGAGCAGAGTGGATTAAAAAACAAAAACCTATAGATGCTCCTTACAAGAAACACATTTGAAGCAGGGAAATACATATAGAGTAAATGTATAAGACTGGAGCAGAGAATATATTATCTTTCAACTGAAGTGAAAAGGCAGAGGTAGCAATCCTTATATTAGACAAAGTGGCTGCAAAAATAGATTTCATTAAAAGAGATAAGGAAGGAAACTATATCCTCTTAAGAGGAGGATAGACAATGAAGCAATTTCAATACTAAACATGTATATACTGAATGGTTTAGGATTCAAAATCCTAGAGGAGAAGATGAATGAGTTACAGGAAGACATAGGCAGCAAAACTCTATTAGTGGGAGACCTCAACCTCCCTCTCTCAGAATTAGATAAATCTAACTACAAAATAAGTAAGAAGGAAGTTAAAGAGCTAAATAGAAGGTTAGGAAACTTAGACATGATAAATCTTTGGAGAAAAATGAATGGGGAGAGAAAGGAATATACCTTTTTTTTCCTTGCAGTATTTGGCACTTAGACAAAAATTGATTGTGTACTAGGGCATTAAAAACATTATATTCAAATGCTGAAAGGCAGAAATATTGAATGCATCCTTTTTTGACCATGATGCAATAAAATCACTTGCAATAATGGACTATGGAGAGTTAAACTTGAATCTAACTAGAAACTAAATAACTTCATTTTAAAACATGAATGGATTAAACATAATGATTTCATCCAAGACAATGACAATAATGAGACAACATAGCAAAACTTATGGGACACAGAAAAAGTAGTAATTAAGGCATATGTTATATTTCTAAATGGATACATGAATAAAATAGAGAAAAAGGAAAGCCTTCAGCTTGCAACTAAAAAAGTTTGAGAAAGAACAAATTAAACCCCCCCAATTAAATAGTAATTTAGAAATTCTGAAAATTAAAAGAGAAATTAAAAAACTGAAAGCAAGAAAACTATTGAATTAATAAATAAAACCAAGAGTTGGTTTTATGAAAGAAAACCAATGAAATAGATATACCTTTGCTTAATTTGATTAAAAAAAGACATAAAAGCAAATCACATGTATCAAAAATGAAAAATACGAACTCACTAGGAGGAAATTAAAGTAATAATTGAGAACTCTTTTACACAATTTTCTGCCAATAAATTTGATAATCTAAGTGCAATAGATTAATGTTTACAAAAATATGAATTGCCCAATTTAAATGAAGAGGAAATTAAATACCTAAATAATCCTCTCTCAGAAAAGTAAATTCAGATAGCCATCAATGAACTCTCTAAGAAAAAATTTTTTAGGGTCAGATGGATTCACAAGTGAATTCTATTAAGCATTCAAGGAACAATTGGTTCCAATTCCATATATGACATTTGGGAAAATAGAAGAAGATGGAGTTCTCCCTAATTCCTTCTATGATACCAACATGGTGCTGATACCTAAACCAGAAATGGTCAAAACAGAGAGAGAAATTTTTAGACTGTTTTCCCTAATGGTTATGGATGCAAAAATTAAATAAAATATTTAAAAAAACAATCACAGCAAGTTATCACTAGAATAATTATACTATGACTTCACAGAATTTATTCCAGGAATGTAGGTTGGTTCAATATTAGAAAAACAATCAGTATAATTGACTATATCTATAACAAACCTAACAGAAATCATATGATTATCTCAAAAGATGCTGAAAAAGCCTTTGACAACATATAGCCCATTCCTACTAAAAACACAAGGGAGCATAGGAATAAATGAATTGTTCTTTAAAATGTTAAGCAGTATCTATCTGAAACCATCAACAAGCATTATATGCAATGGGGATGAGCTTTAAGCATTTCCATTAAGATGAGGGTGAAATAAGGATGCCCATTATCATCACTGATATTCAAGGTTGTATTAAAAAATTTTAGCTCTAGCAATAAGAGAAGGAAAATTTGAAGGAATTAGAGTTGGGAATGAAAAAAAACAAAACTCTCACTCTTTATAGATGATATCATTGCATACCTAGAGAACCCTAAAAATCATCTAAAAAAACCCTCTAAAACAATTAGCAACATAAGCTAAGTTTCAGGATATAAAATAAACCTATATAAATCACCTGCATTTCTATACATTACAAGAAGATACAACAGAAAGAGACAGAATGAGTAATCCCATTTAAAATAGATTCAGGCAACATAAAGTACTTGGGAGGCTACCTGCCAATGCAGACTCAGAAATTTTATGAAAACAATTATAAAACACTTTTCGTGTTTTCTATAGCAAATAAATTCAGATCTAAATAATTGCATAAATATCAACTGCTCATGGATAGGTCAAGCTCCTATAATAAAATTGACAATTCTACCTAAATCAAATTGCTTATTTAGGGTCATTCCAATTAAATTTCCCCAAAAAATGCTTTAGTGAGCTAGAAATTTTTTTAACTAAATTCGTATCTAGAAATAAAAAGTCAAGATATCAAGAAACTTAATGAAAAGAAATTTCAAAAGAAGTTGCTTTAGCCTTACCAAATCTAAAATTATATTATAAAGCATCAGTCATCAAAACTCTTCAGTACTGGCTAAGAAATATAGTGGTGGATCAGTGGAATAATTTAGTTGCAAAAGAGACAGCAACAAAAGGTTATAGAAATCCCATCATCTGGGATATTTGATAAAAATTGCAGGGAAAATTGGAAGATAGTATGACCGAAATGAAGATTAGACCAACATCTCACACCCTGTACCAAGATAAGATTAAAATGGATGCAGAATTCAAACATAAAAGACTATATTATAAGCAAATTAGGAGAACAAGGAATAATTTACCTATCAGATCTATGGAAAGAGGAGTAGTTTCTGACTAAGCAAATGATAGAGAACATTATAAAAATAAATTAGATAATCTTGTATATATTAAATTAAAAAACTTTTTCACAAACAAAACCAGTCTAATCAAGATCAAAAGAAATGTAGTAAATCGGGAAACAGTTTTTATAACTAGTATTTCTGATAAAGTACTTATTTCTAAACTATATATAGAGTACTGAGTCAAATTTATATAAAAAAAAACCAACAAACAAGCCATTCTCTAATAGACAAATGCCCAAAGGATATGCAAAGGCAATTTTCAGATGAGGAAATAAAAGCTATCTCTAATCATATGAAAAATTGCTCTAAATCATTATTGAATCAAGAAATGCAAATTAAAGCATCTCTGAGTTAACACCTCACACCTGTCAGATTGGCCAATATAACCAGAAAGAATAATGATCAGTGTTGGAGGGGATGAGGGAAATCTGGGACACCAATGTATTGTTCATGAAGCTGTGAACTGATTTAGCCTTTTTTTTAGAATTTTGCAAGGCAAATGGGGTTACGTGGCTGCTGGATTTGAATTCAAGTACTCCTGAGTCCAGGGCTGGTGCTCTATCTACTGTGCCACCTAGCCACCCCAGATTTAGCTCTTCTTGAGACCAGTTTGGAATTATGCACAAAGAGCAATGAAAATGTGCATACCCTTTGATCCAGATACCACTACTGGGTCTGTAACATTAAGAGATCATGAAAAAGGGTAAAAATCCTACATGTACAAAAATATTTATAGTAACTATTTGTAGTGACAAAGAATTGGAAATACAGGGGATTTCCATCAATTGAGGAATGGCTGAACAAATTATAGTATATGCATGTGATGTGATGGGATTTCAGAGAAGCCTGGAAAAAGTTGCATGAATTGATGTTGGGTGAGATGAATAGAACCAGAAGAACATTGTACACCTTAACTACAGGGGGTAATGATCAACCTTGATCTGTTCACTCCATCAGTACAATTATCAGGGATAATTTTAAAGGATTTGTGATGGACAATACCATCTGTTTCCAGACAACAAATTGTGGAGTTCAAATGAAGAATAAAGATTATTTCCTTCAATTTTTAAAAGAAAGATTGTCATATGTTTTATGTAATTTTGCTCTCTATTATTTTCAGTCTTCTTTAAGGATATGTTTTTTTTTCTCTAAATGAATTCAATTTTGATCCATGCATGCAATATCAACAAATGTGAAAACTATCAGATTGCCTTCTGTTGGGGGGAGGGAGGAGGGAAGGGGAGGAAGGGGGAAAATTGTAAAATACAAAACCTTGCAAAAAAAATGATTGTGGGGGCAGCTAGTTGGTGCAGTGGATAGAGCATGGGCCCTGGAGTCAGAAGTACCTGAGTTCAAATCCAACCTCAGACATTTACTAATTACCTAGCTGTGTGGTCTTGGGCAAGCCACTTAACCCCATTGCCTTGCAAAAACCTAAAAAAGAAATGATTGGTTGAGGGGCAACTAATTGGCACAGTGGATAGAGTACTGGCTCTGGAGTCCGGAGGACCTGGGTTCAAATTCGGAATCAGACACTTAATAATTACCTAGCTGTGTGATTTTGGGCAAGTTACTTAAGCCCATTGCCTTGCAAAAACTAAAAGAAAAATGATTGGTCGAAACAACTCTTGTATATAATTGGAAAACAAACAAAATATTTGTGTTTTTTTTTAAATCCTATGGCAACGGGCAAGTGACAAATCACCAGGTGGAAATACACTGGAAGCTATAGTCACAACCCTACACACAGGCAGCCCAGGTCACAGGTTTTTCCTCTTCCTTTTGCAGTCATCTGGATGATTGACTAGCCTTTTAAGGATTTCATTTTTAATTCCTGGTGTGAGGAAGAGGCTAGAAAAGATACCCTAAAAATTGCCTGCTTACCCAACCCAGTCTAATTATCACAACAGACAGGGAACACACACACACACACACACACACACACAGACACAACGTACAAAAACTTCAAAGAAGATTCCACTTACAATTGGTATATAAAATGTAAGTACACTCAGAGGTAAAATATGATCAAATAAACTTTTAAGGCAAATAAATCTTAATGCAAGAGGATTTCACATGAATCATATCCAAATAGCAGTCCTGAGTGAAACAAGGCTGAGAAATGAAGACTAGCTTAATGAAATCAGCCGGATACACTTTTTTTTTCTGGAATGGCCCAATGAAGGAGAACATTGTGAAGCTGGGATAGATTTTGCAATCAAAACTTATGTAGTCAGCAGAATTGATTACATGCACAAATGAGTGAATGACAGGTTCATGACAATGAGATTGCCACTTGCAGGAAATATACCCTCCCACCATTCTCAGTGCCTTTGCTCTCATCATAACAAACCATGATGAAGTCGAAGAAAACTTTTATGAAGACCTAGAGACCCTATCATCAAAGTACAGAAAGAAGGCAAGCTTATAATTCTGGGTGACTTTAATGCTTTCAGAAATGGAGGAATCTTTGAGAGGAATTGGCATGGAAACATCAATAGCAGTGGCCACTTTTTCCTGATGATTTGCATATCTCATGACCTTTTTTAACACAAATGCTGTCTCCCATTTACCACAATGTAATAAAATTTCTCAAATAAACCCATGCAGCAACTTGTCATCTAATAAACTATGTGATTGTCAAGAGAGTTGTCCAATAAGATGTGAGACAAAGGCAAGATAGAATGATGAACTGATCAAAGGCTCATTCTCTCCAATTAAATATTCACAATCAACCAAGTAGGACCTCAAGATAAATGACTATTAGAAGAATTAATATCAAGAGATTAGAATGCTCCCCTGGGTGGAATGATTTGTTGCTAACTTGGAGGGAAATTTGAGTGGATTCTCTTTGTAACAGTGGAGCAGTAAAGGAGTAGACAGTTTTCAGAGATCTGGTCTTTAGCACTGTATCTGCTCATCTGGGTCAGGAGACTTACAAACAACAAGATTGATTTGATGAAAATTTTGGGAAATACAGAAGCTACTGAATGAAAAACAAGAATGGCACCGAGTTTACTAGTAGGATAGTTCATCCATTTCTAAGAAGTCAGCATTACATTCCATCAAAAGTAAAATACAAGTGAAGCCTAAAGAGTCCCAAGATTCTTGGTTCAATAAGAAGGCAGGTGGAATAGATAGTAATAATCCAAAGTGCTTTCATGGTGCCCTGAAGACTATTTCTGAGCCAAAGACATGTGGTGCCTCTCAACTACTCAGTGCTGATGGAATCACATTGACCAGTGAAAGGGACACAATTCTATGGAGGTGAGTTGAACACTTCCACAACATTCTTAACAGACTGAAATCAATCAATGCAGAAACAATTGACTTTTACTGGGAGTTGACTTTAATCCGTCTCTAAACTGAAGTTTCAACTGAAGAAGAGATTTTTGAATACCATCAGATTCCTTCATATGGCAAAGTACATAGTGCTCATTCTATTCCAGCTGAGATTTACAAGGTGAAAACCCATTGTTCATACAAAGCTGGCTAAAATAAAATGAGGTTATCCCCTAGGAATTAAAAGATGCCTTAATTGTTGATCTCTATAAAGTAAAAGGAGTAGATTGTCCAGCAACAATCACTGGGTTGTTTCTCTCAGTCATTGCAGACAAGATACTCGCCAGAGTTCCTTAATAGACTTATACTTCACCTGGAAAATGGTCAACTACCCTAAGAGACAGTGTGGCTTCATAAAGTTTCAAAGATCAGACTATATGGTGTTTGCTGCCCAACAACTCCTGGAAAAACGCCAGGAGCAAAGCAGAGTAGATTTGATACCATCAGTCATGAGGGCTTCAGGAAAATTATGTCAAGATTTGGTTGCTTGGAGAAGCTCTTCTGTATTGTATGAAGTTTCTGAAGAGGAAATGCAGCAAAGTATGAATTGTTTCTCTGCTATTTATGCTAATTTTAGCATAATAATTAACACAAAGAAAATGCATGCTCCATCAGCCAGCACCACACCATCCATATTTCTTGTTTGATCATAAATTTCTCCCCTCTTCATAGAGATGACAGATAAGAGTATTTCTTATTCTCTTAATTGGTCTACTGGATTATCTTTTACCTCTAAAACCTTGACTTTATTTTGGTAGAAGATGTGACATGTGAGTCTATGTCTAGTTTTTCCCCCACACTATTTTCTAGTTTTCCCCCAGTAGTTTTTTGTCAAATAGTGAGTTCTTTTTCCAGAAATTAATTTCTTGGGGTTTGTCAAACAATAGATATTCACTATAATCATCTTATTAATACCAAGTACAATTCCATACTCTAACCTACTTCTATCCAGTAGCAGGGAGTTTTTATAATTGCTGCTTTATAATAGTTTTAGATATAATACAACTAGACCATACTTCTTTGCATTTTCCCCCCAACAATTCCCTTCATATTCTTCAACTTTTGTTGCTCCAAATGAATTTTATGATTATTTTTCTAGCTTGTTTTTGGTAGTTTGGTATGGCATTGAATATATAATTTAATTTGGGTAAATTGTCATTTTTATTATAATAGTGTGGTCAAACTGATATTTTTTCTCAATATTTTAGAACTAACTTTATTTGTATGAAAAGTATTTTGAAATTTTGTTCATATAGTTTCTGGTTGTGACTTGGGAAGTAGATTTCTGAGAATTTTATGTTGTCCACAATTACTTTAAATGGAATTTCTCTTTCTATTTCTTGCCCTTGGGTTTTATTGGTCAGATAAAGAAATGTTGTTAGTTTATGTGGATTTATTTTATATTCTACTAATTTGCTGAAGCTGTTAATTCTTTTAAGTGATTTTTTAGTTGATTTTATAGGACTCTCTAAGTATACCATACAAGCATGTGCAAAGAGTGGAAGTTTTGCTTTCTCATTGCAAATTCTTTTTTTTTATTTATTTTTATTTTTATTTTTATTTTTGCAAGGCAAATGGGGTTAAGTGGTTTGCCCAAGGCCACACAGCTAGGTAATTATTAAGTGTCTGAGACTGGATTGGAACCCAGGTATTCCTGACTCCAGGACAGTGCTTTATCCACTGTGTCACCTAGCTGCCCCTTCATTGCAAATTCTATTACCTTCTCTTTTCCTTTTCTTATTGCTAAACTCAAGGGTTTTAAAAACTGTATCGAATATTATTGTTCATAATGAGTATCCTTTTTTTTCATTACTGATTTTATTGGAAATGCTTCTAGTACATCCTTATTACACACAAACCTTGTTGATATTTTTAGATATATAAACTGTCTTTTATTCTAAGTTAAACTCCATTTATTCCTGTACTTTCTAGTGTTTTTAAAACGAGTGTGTATTGCATTTTGTCAATGACTTTTTCAGCATCTATTAAGACAATCATATAATTTCTTTTAGTTTTGTTATTGATCTGGTCAATTATGTTGATTTCCTAATCTTGACCCATCCCTGTCTACCTGCTATATAACATACCTGATCTTGGTAAGACCGTAGTAAGAACTTGGTCTTTGCTAAATTTTACT
Organism: Macrotis lagotis; assembly: GCF_037893015.1. Taxonomy (NCBI): domain Eukaryota; kingdom Metazoa; phylum Chordata; class Mammalia; order Peramelemorphia; family Peramelidae; genus Macrotis; species Macrotis lagotis. Next base: position 77,418,855 of record NC_133658.1, on the reverse strand, counting down.
GAAAATTTTTGCATCAGTATTCATTAGACAGTTTGTCCTCTAATTTTGTCTGTTTTGGCTCTTCCTGGTTTAGCTATCAACCCAATATTGATGCCCTAAAAGGAGTTTTTCAGAACACCTCCTATTTTTCAAAATCATCTATATAAACTTGAATTAATTGTTCCTTTAATGTTTGGTAGTACTTCACTAGTAAATCCATCTAACCTATATAATTTTGGGAGTTCATCAATGGCTTGTTCAAATTCTTCTTCTGATATGGGACTAGTTAAGTATTTTATTTTATTTTATTTTATTTCATCTTCTGTTAATCTGGGAAGCTTGTATTTTTGTAAATATTCATTCATTTATTTGATTTAGGTCATCAAATTTATTGGCATGCAGTTGAGCAAAATTGTTTTGAATTTTCATTTTAATTTCCTATTCATTGGTGGTGAGTTAAAGCATTTCATTTTTGATACTGGTAATTTGGTTTTCTTCTTTTTTTATATCAGATTAACTAAAGGATTATTTGCTTTATTTTTTTTTCATAAAAATCAACTTAGTTTTATTTATTATTTCAATATCTTTTTTTGTGTTCAAGTTAATTAATTTCTTTTATTTCCAGAATTTCTAATCTGATATTTAATTGAGGACTTTTAATTTGCTCTTTCTAGTTTTTTTTAGTTACATTCTCAGTTCATTGATCTCTTCTTTATTTTATTCACAGAAACATTTAGAGGTTCAAAATTACTGCTAAAAACTGTTTCGGCTCTATCCCATAAATTTTGGCATGATATCTTATTGTTGTCATTGTCTTGGATGAATGTCTTGATTATTTCTACGATTTGATATTTGATCCACTTATTAATTAAAATTAGGTTATTTCATTTCCAATTAATTTGATTATTTTTTTCTTCTGATGAAGTATAATATACTTTGCTACAACTTTTTACTGTTAATCTTTATGTATCTCTCTGTTTCTAATATATTTCTTGTAAACAACATACTTTGGATTCTGGTTTTTATCCATTCTGCTATCTGTTTTATGGTAAAATTTTATGGGAGATTTCAGATTATTCACAATTATAGTTAAGATTATTAATTCTATATTTTCCTCCATGTTATCTTTCCCAATTTATACTTTTCTTTTTCCTTTCCACTGATCATCCCTGATTATCAATGTGTTGTTCCCTTTCCCTTTTAATTTTTTTATTTTATTTTTAACTTTAATTTTATTTTTACCTTTGCTTTCCCTTTTATCAGTCCCTTCTTTTCCTTTCTTTCCATTTCCCCCTATTTTCCTGTAGGGTAAAATAGGTTTGTTAACCCAATTGGCAATGTATGTTATTTTTTTCTTTGGATCAAATATGTTGAGAGTAGGATTTACTCAATGTTCATACCCTCCCCTTTCCCCTCTATTGCAAAAGCTCTTTATGAATCTTCATGTGCTGTTACTTCTCCTCTAAAGTATAGCCTTCTCCTAGTATAGTCCTTTTTCATATCTGTTATTTAACCCTGACTTGTACCTATATGTCATAATAATCTGTCATAATATACTCATTTTATATGCCATAATAGAAGTACCCTTCTCAGGTACTGATTGATTGATTGATTAATTCATGGGTAAGCAACATTTTCTCATTTCACTAAGTCTACTCCCCTCTTCTGTACAATTAGAAATACCTTCCTCAAGAGTCATAAATAACTTCAAATTATAATCAATTTATCCATTCTCTTCAAGATCCCTCTATGGACATACAGTATTCATGAACTAAAGTATCATGTAAAGAAAAATAATTTCATGGACAATTTATAGCCTGCCCCTGTAAGTACATTCCCTCTAATAGTAGCTAAAATCTCAAACCAAGCAAATATGCTTCATGATTTATTTATATCCAGTTCCTCTAAGTACTCTCTCTTCCTCTAACCATACAATACTAAAGGGATAGCACTATAAACATCTTTAGTTAAACTGTGGAATAAGGCAATATCACTTATGATCTCTTTATGTCCAGTACTTCTAAGTAAGCTCTCTCCCTGTCTCTATAGTACTACAGTGCTTGTTACCTAAAGTATCTAGTAAAGTAAGATCTCTCCATGATTTAATTATATATAGAACTTCTAAGTACTCTTCCTCCCTCTGTCCCAATAGAAATGCAGCCCTCATAATCAACATCACTTCATGATTCATTTATACTTATACCCTCTAAGTCAATTACTCCAAATCTGTTCAGCCCTCATTACTAAGGTATTGACTAAAGGCTCTATACTTTCATGGCAATCCTATAACCATCCTTTCTCTCTCTCTAAGAAAATTTCTTTTAACCATATTAAGATATTATTTTCCCTAGTAGGGATGCATGTAGTCTAATGTTCTTGAATAGCATTCTCCCCTTTCTGTTTACCTTTTTATGCATCTTTTGAGTTTTGTATTTGAAGATTGAATTTTCAGTTCAGTTCTGATATTTTTACATAAAATTTTGTAAGTTCTCTATTTCATTGAAAATCCATCTTTTTTCCCTAAAATAATATGTGAACTGCCCCTGTTCCCTATTTTATGCCAAGGTTTGCCTATGCAGTGTCTTTTCCCCACCCCTCTCCCCTTTGTTGCCCAGTTTTTCCAGGGCTCAGATTTTTTCTGGAGTTGGGACCCTCTCTGTTGTTCTGTTGTCTATGCTTGCTGAACCCAGACCAGAACTTCACTGTGATTAAGAGCCTCCTACTTGCTTTACCACTTCCTTGCCTACAATGGACCATATTTCCCCTTGACCCCCAAAGAGATAGACCATTACTGAAAATTCTACACAATTAAATTGAAAACTTTTATCACCCTTTTTTTTTGTATTGGGAGCTCTAGTGGTTTCATTTAAATTGTGTCAGGAAAAGCTCCAAAAATATATTTGCTTTACACCAACATATTGACTACACCCTTGAAGTCTCAGGGCTAATATTTTTTTGCCAGTATAATTACAAAATATTGCACAATTGTTACATATGGGCATGTTAGCCCAAGAACCATGAGAGTGATATAAAACACATTTAGGTATTTAATTAGTTTTTGCTAACTTCATAAATTATTTGTATTTATTCATTTATTTACCCAGCAATAAAGGTGCAGTGCTGATTCTAGAATCAGAGGGTATACATGGAAATCTTGGTTCTAGTACTCACATACATGGAGCCGGAGATACCTGCATAGGTTATCTAACCCTATCTTTTCATATTAAATTTAAGGAAAATGAAAGGAACAAAAAAAATTTTCAAAAATCATGCAGTGTTAAACTTCATTATTACTGATGTGATTTGGGATAAGTAGTTTAGCCTCTCAGCTGTACAATGAAGAGGCTAGTTGTTTTGTAATGATTCTTGCTCCACCTCAAAATCTCAGGTTAGTGGATTTGATTTTTGAAAGCATTGTTTTGGAAACTATGCTAATAGACTTAACAGCCTGAATGACCAAGTACTTTTCCAGAAGGGCTGACAAAAATTTATTATCCACTACTTAAGAGAAAATTGATAAATTCAAAATATAACCTAAGAACTAATTTGTTTGGATTTTTTTGTTTGCCATGACCAAAGTAGAAATTTATCTTGCTTGACTACAAATATTGTTATAAGGATTTTTTTCCCATTCCCTTATAGTTTGGGAGGAAGAAGAAAGTAGAGAAAATGAATACTTGTCAATGGAAAAGATTTTGAAAAAATGCAACAAAGAAACATCATTATTTTGCTTTTTTTATGACAGTAGTTACGTTATAATTGTTATTAGTATAGAACTCAGAAAGATGAGCCTTCCTAACTTCAGGTCAAGTACTCCATTCACTTTCTTTAAGTTAATGTTAAAATGAGTTTGCATTACTTGAAACACATTCTGTTTTTTCAAGGATAGATTGCCCAGTACAGTCTAGCTGTACAGAACAATTTATCTCCTTTATTACTAAGTGAGTAACTATTATACATGCAAAAAGATAAAATAAACTTAACAGAATGTATATATCTACTCTGTCTAATATCAAATTAATAACTTTTAGTTACTTATTTTAAGGTTACATCATGTTGCTATGAAAACAGTTGGAGAATTGAAGCTGAATCCTGCTTCTGTTACTTAATGCGTATGTGACCAGGATCTTTTCTGGATTTTACTTTCTTCCTTAATTAAAGTAAACATGATGCCTAAGGAATGTTTCAAGAGGAATATATTACTTATCAATACAGTACCTTCTATATTCAATGATAACATGCTACATATCCTATTTTGAAACATAAAAATTCTAAAATAAAATGTGCCTTGCATTTTAGTACTGCTTTTTTTTTTTTTTTTATCATTTCAATGGTGATTTGAACCCGGGAAAGGAAAATGGCAATAGGAAAAGGAAAAGGGAGGACAATTTTGAGAATTCTTTCAAAAGATTATTTTATAGGACTTCAATATTCATCATGCAGTTATTAAGTATAAAATATTTGTAAGTTTAGGTGTCAATATAGGTTTTAATGCCTAGAGGAAGAGAGATGCGATTGGGTAAAGAAAGATAAAAAAGTGATCTTCACTTCCTTCCAGGAACTTAAAGTCTAATATTCATAATCATTTGTTGTCTGAATACATATCATGAAGGATAGGAGTAAATAAGTATAAGTAGTCCTGGAAATGCAGAATTATTATAGAACAGAAAACCAAAGATAAAATTTTGGAAAATATTTAAAGAAAGATAATAGTTGAAACCAAGATAAAAAATTATTCTTTTGTTTTTCACAATTTATATATTATTTTATTTTTCCAATACATATTTTAAAAGTTTTTCACCATTCATCCACATGCATATGCATATTTATAAGTTACATAAGTTCCTTCCATCTTTCCTCTCCAACCCCTTCCCCTTAATGGCAAGCAGACTGGTGAACATTGTACATAGACATTTGTGTTTAATATGTTTACAGATTACTCATTTTTTTTTAGGTTTTTTCAAGGCAAATGGGGTTAAGTGGCTTGCCCAAGGCCACACAGCTAGGTGATTATTAATTGTCTGAGACCGGATTTGAACTCAGGTACTCCTGACTCCAAGGCCGGTGCTTTATCCACTATGCCACCTAGCTGCCCCAGCTTACTCATTTTTTGCATGAGGAATTAGGACTAAGGGAAAAGAAAGAAAACCATGAGATAGGAAAGAAAACCATAAGAGAAATTTTAAAAAAGTGAACCGTGTTCAGATTCTATAGGTTTTTCTTTCTTTTCTGAATGGGGAGAGCATTGCCCATAACAGATTATAGACTCTGGAATGCATAGGAGAACTGCATCCATCAAGTTTGATCAATTTACAATGATGTTAATGTATTCAAGGTTCACTTGGTTCTGCTCTCTTCTCTTAGCATCTGTTCCTGTAATTTGTTCTATGTTTCTCTAGAGGCTGACCATTCATAGTCTCTTATAAAACAATAGCACCTCATAAAATTCATATACCATAACTTCTTTAGCTGTTTCAATGGTTGTGCCAATTTTTCAAATATTTATTAACGAGAATATGAGACTATTCAATTTTTTGAGATGGCAGTTCATAAAAAAGAAGGGTTACAACTTTTTAATTTTAATTTTTTATTTTCCCCAGTTACATATAAAAACAGGATTTAACATTCAATTTTTAACTCACTCATGATTTTATTTGTAGTACCCAGAAAATACTCAGCCACTTTTACTGTTGAACTCATCTTCTCACTATTTTTGCTTCTAACATTTGTTGTTTATCCCCTAGCCATGAACTAAGAACTGTGCCAAAAAGTATATCATTCATATTATTTATGGGGCTCTCTCAGTTATAAAGTATATTGAAGGTTTTGATCATGGGTATGTGTGCAAAGAATAAATGTTGTTCTAATGGACAGGCCAGGTCTCATATATGAGGGAGGAACATAGACAAGGGGCTACTGCTGCTAGGGAGGCTTCATGGAGCATCCCTGAGTCAATTTCAAGTCCAATACTGTTAGAGGACCATGTTTAAATGAACTAGAGGATACTTTTGAATGAAGTTGGCCCTGATTGAAGATGAATCTGGAACTTGGGAAGAGGTAGAAATAATATAGAATTGAAGTAAAATTCTGAGGTTTTTTATACCTAAATTTCAAGGGCCTTGAACCTTGCTTCAACCTGCTTCAGAACTGGCCCTCCCTTGAGACTTCAGTCCAGAGAGAAAAAATAATGAATTTGATAAAGGAATAGTATATGATAATTTGAAGAATTGCTTTTCTGTATTTGAGATTCCACTGATGTAGGGAACAACCAATGAGGAAAAACCTCCTCAGTTAAGTACCAGCACTACCCTTGATTTGGTCTTAGAGATTTATGGGTGTTCTCCTCATCTACTTTGTCCTTCTTATCTCACTTGTTCTGAAATCCAAGAATCTTCCAAATCCATGGAAGAGACTAATGGGAGCTTCTGTGTTTAAAAGAAGAGGTCATGGTAACATTTTCAAGAGGAGTCTCCAAGAAAAAAAATAAAACAAGGGCCCCCATGGAGATCATGAGGGCTGAGCCCATAATGTGGGAAATGGAGAGAGCAGAGAGTTGTGGAATCCATGACTGAAGAAGAGAGCAAATGTGAGAGCTCCAAAATTCTTTGGAGATTTGGGGATGACTTAAAGCAATTTTGTTCCAACATACTAATTTCATAGAAGGGGAAATTGAGGCCTGGAGGGCATTTAGTGACTTCTGCAAGACAACATGAGCTAGTAGTGGCAGATCTAGTATTCAATCCTATTGTTCTGCTCTGAACTGAATTGTACAGTTTTCATTTGGTCTTGGGAGTTTCTAGCTCCAGTATAAGGGGAACTCCCATCTCATCTTAGAGTTATTTCCCAACCTAGCATGGACCTAGTACAGTAAATCTTTTTCCTACTGCAGATGTTCATATCTATAGAGTGTATATGTAGCTGGAACATTTGATCATCATCGGTTTCACAAGCACTCTGTCACCTGGTTCCTTGGCTGACACTCCTGTGGGCATTTGGTGTGGCTCTCCATCATAGAGGGTATCTGACATTTGGTGACTTGACTGAGGTAGGTGGAAACATCCCTCTATATAGGAATGGCTAATGTGGCAGGAGTAAATTAGTTGATCCCTAGGATATGTTTTCATTTCAGACAAAGCCAGAATGGGGAGCCCCAGTCCATGAGTTGGTCCTCAGATACTTGATAGCCTCTGTTATGGGGGTTCCATCCAAGACAATCTTGCATTGCCAGTAGGCAAGATTCCTTGGAGTAAAAGTATTGTCTCTTGGTTTGAAATCCAGCACAATCCCTGATTCCTAGGAGGTATGGAATTACATTTCTGGAAGTACATTCAGTTGACTTATTGTAGGCTGTTTAGCACAGACAGAAGCCTGAAAAATGACTTTTTTCCAGGTTGAGCTGAAGATATTCTTAACCTTAAAACTTCAAATCCCACAAATGTTTTTTTTTTTCTTTTCTAAATCCATGATGTTGGCTGCTTCTGGGTCTCACTGCACACAAATACTACTAGAGGGAAAGGGTTAAAGAAGAGCCCACTAGCAAAGCCATCAAAGAGCCTGCCATGTATGTACCAAAGGTCAGAATGCTTCACTGTTGGCCTTGATCAGCAGCTGGGACAGAGGGCTAACATTGCCCAATCTATTATGACTTCTTCCAGGGAGGGAACAGACAAGGTGGAGGGAGCAACTTGAGGTCTGACAACCAAATTCTAGCTGCCCTCCATCCACAGCTGGCCACAGGGAGAGCTCCAGAGACATTCTAAATCCAAACATTGTTTTCATGGATATGGGAGTACATGTTTTTCTGTCACTATTTCCACAGCCACTCCCTCAGGACACAGTGCTCACTAAGTACCAGTGGGATTACATCTCAATGTAGGTCACCATAGGGTCTCCAGAATCCCCAGCACAGGCATCTTTCCATCCTTTTTATATATCTCTGGAATCTTGAATTTGGAGATTGAATTCTCTGTTCAGTTCTGGTTTTTTTCATGAAATTTTTGAAGTCCTGTATTTCATTGAGCGTTCATCTTTTTCTCCTAATAGAATATGCTGAATTTTACAGGATAGTAAATTCCAAGGTCCTTTACCCTCTAAAATATGGTATTCCAGATCCTCCAGTCTTTCCTTTGTATTTAATTTTTTTTTGCCTCTTGCAGTATTTTCTCCTTTATTTGAAAATTCTGAAATTTGACTATGACTGTCCTTGGAAATGTTATCCTGGGGTCTCTTTCTGGAGGATTTCTGTGTATTTTTTCAATGGCAATTTTTCAAATTTGGACAGTTTTCCCAAAAATTTCCTGAAAGATATTTTCCATGCTTTTCATTGATCTGGGCAGTCCAATGATTCTTAAATTATCTCACCTAGTCGTTTGTTCTTCCTAAAAGATACTTTACATTTTCCTCAATTTTTTCCAGCCTTTTTACCTTGTTGGACGAAATCTTGGAGTCTCATAGATTCATTGGTTTCTATTTGTTCAATTCTAATTTTTAAGGACTTTATTTTCTTCAGGTTGCTTTTGTGCTTCCTTTTCCAGTTGAGTGAGTTGATTTGAGTTTTAGATGAATTGTATTCCTTTTTCAGGTATTCGATTTGTATTTTAGATAAGTTGCATTGCTTTTCCAGTAGACAATTTTTACTTTTAAAGGAGTTTGATCTCTTTGGTCAATTTTTTATAATTTTCCTACATGGCTCTCATTTCTTCTTTTTTTTTTCCATTTTAAGTCCTCTACTCTTGTTTGGTTTCTAAATTCTTTTTTAAGTTATTCTATAAGGTTTTGAATCTGATTCCAATTCCTAGATGAATTTGAGACTTTCCGTATAGGTAATTTTCACTGCTTTTTTTCTTCTGAGGTGGCATTGTTATCACTTTTATCTGCATAGTAACTTTCTATGGATAGCACTCTTTTTTTTTTTTTGCTCATTTTGATTGTTTGAGTGCTGTCCTTGGGGAATAGGGAGTATAGACCCCAAGCTTTTTTGTGCTGGGCCTGGGGTCTGATCCTTGGTTAATCCTTGGTTAATCTTTGGTCAAGATGTTGCCTATGCAACCCAGGCCTTGCCTTTGCAAAGACTAATCTCCTCCTTTATGTCCAGGCTCTGCTTATTAAGTAGTTTGTTCCCAACCCAGTCCTGTCTTTTGCTCCAGTATCCTCAGGGTTCAGACTTTGCTTGGAGTTCTTGGCTTCATCTCTAGCTGCCAGGACTTATGCCGTTGTCAAGTTGTCAGGACCTGGACTGCATTGTGTCTAAAAATTTCCTGCTGATTTTCTAACTCTTCCATATAGCTGAGCTTTACTTTCCCTTTTCCCCCACAGAGACAGACTTTCCCTGAAAATCCTCCATGATGTCTAGGGAGACCCTACACAACTCTAAATGAAACCACTACACAGACATTACAGCTACAGATCCCACTTGTAAGGGGCTGGGATCGGATGACCTTTCCAGGACCATAGGGCCAGGTGGATACTGGGCCTAAGGGGTGGTATGGAAGTTCGGGGCCTCTTGGCCCCAGAGCCAGGGATCTGTCTACTGCACTCAGCTACCCTACAGCAAAGTCAGTGAAAGGAGAGAGAAAATATAGTATATGGTAGTGGAGAAAAACGAAAGGAGGGAGTTGTGATCAGCAATGGCAATGGTGGAAAAATATGGAAGTAAATTTTGTGATGGACTTATCATAACGAATGTGATCCACCCACGACAGAGTTGGTGGTGTTGGAACACAGACTGAAGCACATTTTTTAGTATTATTTTTTGGGGGGGCGTGCATGGCAAATGGGGCTGGGTGGCCTGCCTGGGGGCGCATAGCAGGGTGATCGTTGGGTGTCTGAGGCCGGATTCGGACCCAGGTGCTCCTGGCTCAAGGGCCAGTGCTCTGTCTACCACCCAGCTGCCCCTACTATTATTACAATTTTATTTTATTTTAGGTCTTTTTTTTTTCTTTTTTTGGTTTATGCAGGGCAGTGGGGTTGGGGTGGCTTGCATGTCACACAGCTGGGTGATTGTTGGGTGTATAGGGCTGGATATGGGCTTGGGTGCTCCTGGCTCCAGAGCTGGTGCTCTGCCCACTGCACCACCTGGCCATAGCTACAATTATTACAATGATTTTTTAATTTTAATTTTTGTTTCTCTCCCCTTTACTTTATCACTCAAGTGAGTCTATATATTTTTGGGGGAGGGGCATTTTGTTTACTCTTAAACAAGAATATTTTATTAATGTATAAAAATTGTACAAAATGAGAATAAATAAATATTAAATATTTTAAAAATGTGCATATGCATGTAGATGAATGTTGAAAAACTTTTATGACATGTAAATAGAAAAATAAAATAAAGCATCAGTTTTAAAAATAAATAAAATAAAATAAAATAAAATGGAGTTATGTAGGGAAAAGCTCAAGGAGCTTCACATCGCCATCTTGGTTCTGCCCCCTAACATTCCTTTTTTAAAACTTTGAGTTCTGAATTCTCTCCTGTCTCCCACCCTACTCCCCTTCATTGAGAAGACAAGTTATTTGATACAGGCTAAAAACATGTAGTCATTCAAAACATTTCCATAATAGTTATGATGTGAAAACACATATAGAAAACTACTTTGCCCTCCCCCACCAAAAAATAAAGATACCTCAAGAAAAATAAAGTAAAAAAAAAATCTATTCTTCAATCTATATTCAGACACTTTTTGGTTTTGTCTTTGGAGATGGATAGTATTCTTTATCATATATCCTTCAAAGTTACCTTGGGTCAACTGAGAAAAGGTAAGTCATTGACAGCTGATCATCCTTCAATATGCTTTGCATATAGTATATTTCATCTGCTCAGGTAAGTCTTTCCAAGCTTTACTGAGAGCATCCCATTCATCATTTCTTATAGCAGAATAGCATTCCACCATAATAACTTACCATACTTTGTTCAGCCATTCCCCAAACTGATGGGCATTCCCTCAGTTTCCAGTTCTTTGGCACCAGAAAAAAGATCCTAAAACATCCTTATGCATATAGGTCTTTTTTCCTTTCTGATTTTGTTCTCTTTTGGACTGGCGGTGGCATAGACTCAGTTCTCTATAGCTGACAAATGAAGTATTTAACAGAGAAGCTTCTTTCAAAATTTTCCCCACAGCTACTATTACTAAGTGCATTTCTCTCCATCCTGTTACCCCCAACCCCAGTCCCATTTATTCTATCCTCTCTCTCCTTTTACCCTGCACCTCCTCAAAAGTTTTTGCATCTAACTACTCTCTCCCACAATTGTCCCTCCCTTCTATCATCTCCTCCTGCCTTTCTCCCATATCCTTCCCTAGGGTAAGATAGATTTTCATACCCAATTGAGTGTGTGTATTATTCCCTTTTAATTGAATTTTGATGAGAGTAAGTCTCACACACACTCCCTCAACTTTCCCCTCTTCCATTCGACTGGGAAAACTTTTTCTTGCCTTTTTTTTAAATATCTTACCTCATTCTAACTCCCCATTTCCCTTTCTCCCATCACCCCTTAATGCCATCTTTATTTTTTTTTAGTTTTTGCAAGGCAAATGGGGTTAAGTGGCTTGCCCAAGGCCACACAGCTAGGTAATTATTAAGCATCTGAGTCCGGATTTGAACCCAGGTACTCCTGACTCCAGGGCCGGTGCTTTATCCACTGCGCCACCTAGCCACCCCTAACTCCATCTTTTTAATATATTATCCCTTCATATTCTACTCCCACTTGTCTCTTGTCTATATATGTGCCTAACTGCCCTAATAAAAAAGGAAGCTCATGACCTATCAATATCAGCATTCCATACACAAATATAAACATTCCTTACATGAATATGATTCCTTGTGATTTGCCTTTCCTGTTTACTTTTTAAATGCTTCTTTTAAGTCTTAAGTTTGAAGTTCAGATTTTCTGTCCAGCTCTGTTTTTTTTTTAATCAGGAACATTTGTGGGGCGGCTAGGTGGCGCAGTGGATAAAGCACCGCCCCTGGAGTCAGGAGTACCTGAGTTCAAATCCGGACTCAGACACTTAATAATTACCTAGTTGTGTGGCCTTGGGCAAGCCACTTAACCCCATTTGCCTTGCAAAAACCTAAAAAAAAAACCCCCAAAAAATCAGAAACATTTGAAATTGTCCTACTACATTGAATGTCTATCTTTTCCCTTGAAAGAATATGCTTGGTATAATCTTTTGCTTCCTGGAATCTCAGCTTCCAAGTTCTACAATCTCTTAATAGAGAAACCACTAAATCTTATGTTTTCCTGACTGTGGTTCCACAATAATTAAATTGTTTCTTTCCAGTTACTTGCAATATTTTCTCTTTGATCTGGGTGCTCTACAATTTGGCTCTAATATTCCTGTCAGTTTTTCATTTTAGGATCTATGTAAGAAGGGAGGTGGTGGTAGTACCCTCTACTTCTAGAAAGGACAGTTTTCCTTGGTAACTTCTTGAAAGATGATTTCTAGGTTCTTTGAATATGGTTTTCAGATAGGTCAATGATTTTTAAATTATTTCTCCTGGATTTATTTTGCATGTCAATTATTTATTCAATGAGTTTTCCATTCTTTTGGTTTTGTTTTATTGTATCTTTGTTTGTCACAGGATCATCAATTTGCCTTTGCTCAATTCTACTCTTATTTTTGATTCATTTATTTTTTTATACATATACACTCATCTATTTTTAAGTTACAAAATTTCTTTCCACTCAATTCTGCATTTTAAGGAATTATTTTTCTTCAATGAGCTTTTGTTTCTCCTTTTTTTTTTTTTAGGTTTTTGCAAGGCAAATGGGTTAAGTGGCTTGCCCAAGGCCACACAGTTAGGTAATTATAAAGTTTCTGAGACCAGATTTGAACCCAGGTACTCCTGACTCCAGGGCCCATGCTTTATTCACTGTGCCACCCAGCAGCCCCTGTTTCTCCTTTTTCAACTGACCAATTCTGATTTTTAATACATTCTTCTTCCCACAGTTCTTTTTGAACAACTTTTTACATTTGGCTCAGTCTGATTTTAAGATGTTATTTTCTTTGCTATTTTTTGTGTCTCCTCTAAGCAACTGACTTGGTTTCCATGATTTCCCCACAATACTCTCATTTCTCTTTACAATTTTTCCACTATCTCTCTTATTTGATTTTTAAGATCTTCCATGGCCTGGGGACAATTCATATTTTTCTTGGAGGCTTTGGATGTAGAAGCTTTGACTTTGTTGTCTTATTTTGAGTGTTTTGATCCTCCCTACTACTAGAGTGATTTCTATGATCAGATTTATTTCTTTTGTTGTTTACTCATTTTCCCAAACTATGACTTGATTGAAGCAGGGTTCTGCTTCTAGAGTGGAGAGTGCTCTATCACAAGCTTTTGAGTTGTTTGCTTATCTTTAGCAGTTGTTTTCAGAGATACTTTTAGGGATCTGAAAGTTTTCAGGTCTTCCACCATGGTATGATATAAGCAGAGCTGTTTATGACTATTCTGACTGTCCTGAACCATCATGAGGATCCCTGTCCCCATTTTGTGCTACTATTCCTCCTCTTCCTGGGACTGTAGCCCATGACTGGGATGCAGATCAGAGTATGGCCAAAGCAACAGAGTTAGCCAAAGGTTAGCCAAGAGACCTCTCCAATCTCCCTCTGACCCCCTTACAATTTGTGGACCATGAACTTTAGAAGTAGCTGTCTCTCCTGATTCAGTGACTCCCAACGACTATTCTTGGCCTGCTCAGGTCAGTTCTATTTTGCTGTGACCTGTGCTTGACAGTGCTCCATTCTCCCCCCACTGCAGTAGGCTTTTTCTGCTCACCTTCCAAGTTGTTCTTGGCAAACTCTGGGCTGAGGGGTCTAGAATTTGCCAGGGCTTTCACTGAACCAGTTGTCCTGCTATCTTGTCCTGTTATCTGTTCCTTGATTGCTGGGGTTGCTTTGTTCCAATGTGGCCTATATTTCTTCTCCTCAGACCCTTCTCCATATTCCAAGTTGTCTGGGGCTGAAAATTATTTCACTCAATCTTTTTGTGGCTTCTGCCACTCTAGAATTTGGTTAGTCATTATTTAAAAACATTTGGAGTGATTTGAGGGAGAACTTAGGTCAGTCTCTGCAGGGGTCCAGCCTCCTTGGGGTCCTTGAAACCTGACAGGAGGGATAGAGTCTGCGAAATGAGCTGAGTCAACAAGTGGGTAAAGGCAGGAGCAGGTTGACTGACTGTCAGCTGCTTAGATTTATTTTTATAGTCTCAGAATCATATGAAACAAGCAAACTAAAATCATTTCCTTGGTTACCAAAGTGTACAATTTTCATCATTAATCATATAGTTCATATAGTTACAAGTTTGATCATGTAGTGGTTACAAGTGTGATTATCAATCATGTAGTTAATTTTCTTGTCCCTGCTCAGACTGTGATGACCTCAACCAGCCTGTTGCCTAGTTTGTTACTCCATAGTAAAATTATTAATTAAACAGAACTTTCCTTATAATAATCTTTGATACAATTTATTTAATAGAATGCTTTTATGTTTTTGTGCCACATATGTAATATTTTTTGATATGCTCCCTTGACAACCTATAGTGAGGGTAGTTATGTTTGTCCACCCGTCCGTTGACTCCTTCAATAACCAATTTTCCTTTCAGCCCTTGTTGGTAGAGGCTATGGTTTCTATGACTTTTTATTCTTTCCCAATAAACTAAGGCTGTTAGAGTTCACATATTGGTTACCTATACTAACTATTCTCTCACCATCTTTATCATATATTCCTGTGTATGACAAGGGGGGCAAAACTGTTAATTTCCCTGGAATTCTATTTGACCCATCTTGTATCTGGTTTCCCTGTATATATTCTGACGTCTCCCTGGAACTCGCAGTGCTGTATCTTCCAAAGATTTTATAATGTTGAAGCCTTTTGTATGTCTCAGGGAGAGTCAATCCTGTTAAATTTGGACAGAGTTCACAATCTGTTTTATTCAAGGAATTTCTCTGAAATCCTTCTTTTATTGTCATTCCACTGTTAAGATGAGTAAGTTTTGCAATCAATAATAGACCTATAAATATGGGAATACATGGAATCTCTATATATATTGAAGAAGGAAATGTTCCATCAGACAGTGTGAGTGCCTTGAATCTTCTTGCCACACTGTGTCAAACAGCTTAGAGACTCTGGCTCCCAACATGTCTCCTTCTTATGTTGCCTTTTGGTTAGAACTTCTGATTGTGATCATGGAGGCTTTAAATTTCCAATTTTGTGTTTAATTTTAGGTATTAAGGAAATGAAAAACGTATCTAGAGACCATTTATTTCTTTGTAAGGTTGTTAGTAAACATAAAATAAATGGAATTTAAATGCATTGGCAGTAGAGTTTAATAAAGCTCATTCTAAAACAAGTAAAATTGGACATAGTTGAAGGGGAAAGGGGAAAAAACTGAAAAATTGAAAGCACTGAAAAATAGAAGCATAAGAGAACATAATAATAGAAACATAATAAAACATAATAATAGAAACATAATAAAACATAATAATAGAAAAAAGTAGGAATGCCATCTGATGTTGCTTTGTCGGTGATTGTATTTGTGTGTATGTGTGTGTGTGTGTGTGTGTGTGTGAGATTGAGAGAGAGAGAGAGAGAGAGAGAGAGAGAGAGAGAGAGAGAGAGAGATCAGAAGCATTTTTTTCTGCTAGGACAGGAATGTTTGTTTCCTTTTCATTTGATCTTACATTGAAAGATGAAAAGGACATCAACAACCTTCCACTCCAATACCCTCAAGTAATATTTGTAAAAACTGAAGCCTACAAAAGTTAACTATTTTGCCCAAAAGCCAATCAGTCAATAATAAACAAGTATTTGTTAAATGCTTCCTAAGTGCCAGATAATGTGCTAAGTGTCAGAGGTGAAGATTAAAGCTTAAAACAGTCCATGCTGTTAAAGACATACTATAAAGATAATAATCAAAATTATTATTGTATGCATTATATAGCACAATACTACTTATACCATAAAAATATATGAATTGGCTGAATAAACTATGGTATATGTACAAGATGGAACACTATTGTTCTATTAGAAATTAGGAGGGACTGGATTTCAGAAAAGCCTGGGAAAGCTTTCATGAATTGATGCTGAGTGAGATGAGAATAAGAAGAACATTATACATATTAACAACAACATGAAGTGATGATCAAACTTAATGGATTTGCTCACTCCATCAGTGCAATATTCAGGGACAATTTTCGAGGATCTGTGATGGAGAATACCATCTGTATCCAGTCAAAGAACTGTGGAGTTTAAATGAAAACCAAAGATTATTATCTTTAATTTTTTTAAAAAGTCATGTATTATATAATTTTACTATCTATAATATTGTCTTTTTTTCCTTAAAGATACATTTTTTTCTCTCAACACATTTAATTTTGACATATGCCTATCATGGAAATAAATGTAAAGACTATCAGACTGTCTTCTGTTGAGGGGAGGGAGGAAGGGGGGAATTGTCAAATTCAAAACCTTGCAAAAATGATTGGTACAAAATATTATTTTATACAATTGGAAACCAAAAAATATATACTAAAATTTATGAATTTAATTCTCACAATAACTCTGTTAGGTAGTATTCTTATCCCCACTTTTAAAATGAAACTGCAGGAGAAAATATTTAAATGACTTTCCTAGTGTTACTATATCTAATGGATTCTGATGGGTATTTGATAGCCTTTATATTCTCAGGTGAGGTCTTCTAACAAAATAGAACAGTATCATATAACATTACACTGATGTTGAAAGCCTTTTGACCTCAGCCTTCTAGAGGAACTCACACATTTTTTTGCCTTAAATGTGACATAGAGCTGAAGAGACTGTTGAAGATAGACTATAAATTAAAAGGAGACTACTAATAAACTTGGTGATTTTTACCTAAAGTTGGTGAAATTTTCCCATTTCTGAAATGAATATTTTATTTCTGTTTGGTGAAATCATGGTAACAGTAAATAAAGTATTGAAACTCTTTTTTTTCCTTTTGCCTAGGGTTTTTCCTAAGATCTCAAAGTGAATTAAGGTGGTTTTGTGCCACAAAGAGACCAAAATTTCTCCTTTACTTGAATGAGGGAGGCAAATTCCCATTTTGAGGGTGAACTTTAAGCTTCATCTTTTTTTGAAACAGAATACATCAAAGTAAGACATCAGGACTAAAAGACACAATGATCTTAGATCCAAAAGCTAGTTCAAAAGACCAGAGATGAGGTATGCTATTATGAAATTTTATTTGTTGGCTGAGATGGGATGGGGAGAAGAAGGATTCAGTAGCAAACATAAAAAGGACCTTGATATTGCTATTAGCCAGAGGCCCCAGGGCATGGTCATTTTCTGCAGGACCTCTATATTTTAAAGCACTGTCCCAGTTGGACATCTAAAAAGAGCAAGATAAGCACTGATTTTTTTTTCAGGCCTGAAATTTCTAGTGATTAAAATTAAATATAAAAATAATTGGATGATTAATGTATCTCAAGAAAATTATTTTGTAAAGTTTTGATTGTTTTGTTTTAAAGATTTTTCTTCCCATCACTTTTAAAAAGCATTTCCATTTAAAGGACTCAAGAACTTAAAGAATTTTGCGTAAACTGAACCTGAATCTAACATATTCTTGTTGAGAATAGTAATGATCCTACATACTATTGATGTCCACTTCTTAATCCTATGTTAGACTTGCCTAATTTTAATCTCCCTTAAATGCTTAAATTGATTGTGATTGTTGATTATGTTTAATTATTAACTATTTTCAGTAAGTCTGGAATTCATCATTCATATAGATATTTCATAATGCAACATATGACAAAAATTATTCTTTTTCACAGAGAAACTGTATTTTGTATCCAAAGAACAGTTGTAAGAGAGGATGGGAATCAATCATTTCTACTCATCCCTGAATTCTCTGGCTAAATATTCAAAGGGTCTTCAAATTTGTACTTATTAATTGCTTTCATCTGAACAAATTAAATAAATCACTGACCCTGTTGAGGTTTTACAACTCTTTAATTTCCAGCTAGAAGGGCAAAGGTAAGGGTATGTGTTTGTTTGGTAGGATTTTTTTTTTGTATTGAATTGAATCAAATTCATCTAAGCATGAATGGGATGTTGTGAATAAATCCCCTCTGGCATCATTCTAGGGATTAGTAATTGGTGAAATTGTGTTGATGCTAGTGAACAGCATGAGAGAACCATTTCCTTCCCCTTTGTCCAGTCTAAATGCAAATCTGAACTTTCTGGGCAATTCATTTGCATATTAATGCTTATACTATTTCACTCTAGAGATCCCTTTAGATTGCATAAATGAAGATGGGTAGGTAGTATTAGGAAAGGGTCATTTCATTACCCAGGTCTAAACATTCTAGGCACAATACATTGGGAAAAAACATCCCTAGGGATTGATTTCCCCTGTGAGGTTCCAAAGTGATAAGGACCAAGGACCATTGCCTAGCTTGAGGGCATTAGAGTAGATACTAGATGACTGAAAGAGGTAGCCTATTTCATATCTGTCCCATTTGGGAATTTTTTTTTTTTTTAGAAAGTTAAGAAAGGGTAGGAGTGCACTGTGGTCTAATTAGCATTTCCTTGTTGTAGTCTGGGAAATGTCAGGCAGCAGTTGGTAGCAAAATAAAGATATAATGTTGGTGATAATGAATTAAATTGTGGCTATTTGCATTGGAATGCTACGATAATGATCTGAAAGTGCTATTGTAAATATTCCCCTTGACAGTTCAAAATTGGACTTCAAGCTAATTGTATTTGAGATGAACTTTAAACCAATGAAAATGCTTTTAATGCTTTACGTTCCTTTTGGCTATTCCAATGGATTTCAGAAAGTTAATTCACCTCTGTTTTATTTGAGCTTTTGGGTAATTGATGAATATACTATAGAAGTTTAATGAACAACCAGAGGGACTGATTAACTTATTTACTTGCTATAACTAAAAAAAAAAAAAAAGCCCATTAATGCCCCCATTCTGGATATATGAATGGAGGCTAGAAAAATGAATAGTTATTTTTTCTTTTTTTTCCTTTTACTACACACTAACATCAACAAGCAAATATTGTCAACGTGTTCAAATATAGCAGACATGTTGTTTCCCATTAGCTAGAATTTACAGCTCTTCTGTTCACATTAGGCATTGCTTAGGGAGAACTTATGTTCTCTTGCCTATAGACTTGAAGTTCTGTTACAGTGAGGTTAACCACAAAGATACAGAATCAGCAGATATCTTCACAGCATCTGTTATATAAATAACTCCCCAGTAATAGCTCTTTATAATAAAGTCATTAGAATAAGAGGCATATGTTTTGGGGGGGGGAGAGAACTTTGGAAACTAATTACAGTATCAGATTTTACTAGCTGTCTCTCAAAAGCAGAATCATATTATTAAATAAGTGAATATATATAATATGCTTATATATATATACATTATATTAAATTGCATCTGATATTCTTTTTGAATAGATTTGTATTGAAAACAAATTTACCTAAATATAGAGATTATTATTAAGTGTATATAGTAGCTGTGGAATATTTATTCTTTTTTCCTAAACAAATAACTCTACAAGCAGGATTAGTTTAATCCATATTAGGGATACTTGGATAAATATGTGATGTATTCTAAGGGAATGAAAGGAATCCCTTTGGAATAATCAGGAGTGCTGAATGTGGTGTCAGAAAACCTGAGTTCAATTTCTAACTTAAACTTTTATTTGTTCTATGATCCTAAGCTAGTACTCTCAGAGCTTCAGTGGCCTCATTTCTAAAATAAGAATGTTGCTTATATTGCATACCATTCATATTTAAAGAAAAATTCTTTATAAATCATAAGCACTGTATAAGCCTGAATTAATGTTATTTTCCCTTCATTTATTTATTGCCAACTAGTCAATTATTGATGACTGACATTTCATCATTAGAAACATGTTATGTTAACAGATACTTTTAAATGCCAATCCTCCTGGGAAGAGTAATAAACTATGTTGTCAAATTAAAATGTGATTGAATATTACTTTGCCTCATTATTTTGCCATAACTTGAATAGATTTATTGATGGAATAAGAGTTCTGGATGAGTACTTGGGAGTGAAATTAAATATTCTGAATTGTGGGGTATTTCCCTGAAAGGATTGACCTTTATTAGTGATTTCAATGTATAGCTTGTTGTCAAGAGACCTCAAGGTGTTAAGAGCAGTATCTCATCAGTGGGAGATATTTCTGGGAAAAAAAAAGAATGTCAGATTTCATACCAATGGATACAGTTCTGTCTAAGAATGACTACCCACAAGTAGTGATGACTCAAATACATTACATCCTATTCTAGAGCATCTTAATAAGATGTAATTTCAGAAAGCATTTTCCTATCATTTCCAATTCTAATCTGTTGAAACTAGCAATGTCTCAATGAAATATCACAAACTGCTTTGATTTGACTTTATTTAGAATGCCATATTTATTTTTTTTAATGTGAGTTAAAGTTTGTTATGTGTTTTTTTTTTTAATGAGCAATACTATCTTGGTGCTTTGAATCATACAAACATGTTTGGGTAAACATTATCTAGCTTTTTATATGTATCTAATCATCCAAAGCAAAAAGAGAATTAAGGTGACAATGTGACCTGAAATTACAAGAGACTAATGTGCTTGGATACAGCTGCAAAATTTCAGAGTAATCATGTCCTGTTCCTGGAACTTTACTAGAAGTAGACCATTTCTGCCAATTAAACCTGGATACATCCTTGTTTCCTCACAATACATATTTATTCACCTGTCAATTTTGTTGAGTTTATCTCCATCACATCTTTTTTAAGTTTTTTAACCTTTTAAAAAATTAAGGCAATGAGGTTAAGTGACTTGTCCAAGGTCACACAGCTCAGCAATCATTATGTATCTAAATCTAGATTTGAATTCAGGTTCTCCTGACTCCAGGGCAGTGATCTATCTACTACACCACCTAGGTGCCCCCATCACATCTCTTACAACTGTTTTCTCTCTACTTTTCATCTGTACTATTCCAATGACACCCATGTTTTTCTTCCCACCTCACATTTCTCCTATCAGTGCTCCAGACATCTGGTAAAATAATATTTGTAAAGCACAAGTGTGGCCATTCTCTTATTCAAAAAGCTCCAATGGCTTCCTATACCTCTGGGAATCATCTTTTGTTTGACATTTGAAGTTCTTCGTGTACTGGTTCTAACCTACCCTTTCACTTATTTCATTGTCTAGCTAAGCAGGATTCCTCAGTTATAATGTATGGTGAATACTGCCTACATAGATTATGCATATCCATATGGATTATCTAAATGTGACAGGGAGGCATTATTCAATATCTCTTGTTGTTAAATATCTTGTTGACCTCTTTCCAAGGAAAAATGATCCAACTATTCTGAAGACCAATTTGAAATTATATAAATTATACCCCAAAGACTATGAAACAATTTTAATCAAATCCTTGATTAAAGAACCAAGAACTCAGTAGAAAGAAATAGGACTTCTATTAATTTGAGAGATCCCTTAGCCAAGCCAAACTACTGAATTGAATCTAGACTTGACACAAATAGAGTCCCTGCTGGCACCAGGAATCAGGAATTGAAAAGGTGATTAGCCAGACAGGAATCTGTGAACCTTATCTTCCACCATCAGATATGTCTAATTTAAAAAATACTACCAAAGTAGAAAAAAATAAAATCCTTAAAGGAGGAAAAAGAATTGAATTATGGATCTGTCCTGTAGCACCAAAGAATTGTACTGCCCAAATTCTGAGGGGAGAAAATCTAAATACACTTCCAACAGGTAGGAATCTGAGACATGAGGTATAATAACAATACATCAACAAAAAAGCAGCAGCAACATCAATAATAATTTTTATATATCTCCTATGTATCAAGCACTATGCTAAACCCTATACCAGCATTATCTAATTTGCGATTCACAGTCTTGGGAGGAAGGAGGTATCGTTATACTTATTTTATATTTGAGGAAACTGAGATAGACTTAGGTGAAGTGACTTGACACAGGTCTCAACGATAGCTAAGTGTCTGAGAACATATTTGAATTCCTATCTCCAGGTTCAATGTTCTCTACACAGCTTCATGTAGTTGCTTCAATGAAAGCCTGAGGATATAACTTGATGAAATAGTATGAAGGCCAGGGAAGCTCTTTTGAATATAACACATAAATTATAGTAATTTCTAATTAGCCATTGTGAAATCTTTGTTGAATAATTGGATGCTTTTTTTTTGCTTCCATTAAAATTCTTTTTGTGGTTGAAAACAAATGAGATTGTCAGATGAGTATGTTATTAAGTGTAAGTTTTGCTGATAACCTTCAGAAAATTAGTGCCTTTCTTAGTGAATGTCTTCAGATATAAGAAGAAAAGCTACAAACAAAGCAAAGCAAAGCGTACGAAAATAATTGGGCAAATTTGGAAAATATCCTGTCAAGAAAAGGTTTCAAATCACAGTTTTTGAGTATTTCACCTATTTTGTTATGAGCAACCCAGGTGTTTGACATAATTTCCCCAAGCATCTGGCAAATAATCTTGTCCACTAAACTGGTCCAACAAAAGACTAGGTGATAAGTTTATTCAAAGTAAATTTAAATAATGTCTAACCAGATTGTTTCTGAGGCAACTAGAAAATGGAGAGCTCATGAAAATGGTATAATGGCAAATTGCTTATATATTTTTTGGCTGTTCCTATTCTTGTTTTATGAGAGAAGTCCGGGTTTTAAGGACTTAAAACCTCATCTCTGATCTGCAAATGAAGTTAGTTATTTGAAAAGCAGCTGCTTGAAACAGCTTTAGTCCCTCTGGAGTCTCATGGCAGCTTCAAAGCAGATGCCAACAGGGATAGATGCAAATTCGGAGTTTGTGTATATGTATGCTTATGTGTACATGTGGATGTTCCCTCTTTAATTAAAATAAAAAGATGTTTTTTCCTATTTAAAGGCCTCCATGAGTCAGTAAAACAAAGGAGATGGGACATTCCATAGATTTCTCCCCCTCACTTTTTTTGTTTACTAAAATGAAACAGCTTATTATTTCCCATTTTTACTAGCACCTGTAGAGTATTTTTAAGCCGTCTGACTTTTTCCATCTGTTCTCTATATTGCAGAGTCCTTTAAGGCAATGGTGGGTCCTACTACACACCAGGGTTTTGGTGTCTCTAATAGAGTAACATAGGTAGTCCCACATTCTGCAGAGAATAAAATGTTATGGCTTTAAAGCATTATATTTGTAAAAAATAATTTTGAAAAAGTCCTTTATTCCACATCTCTTTCATAGTGACTTTATTGAACCATACTCCATTGCCACATACTAATAACTATAAAACTAATGTCTTGGTTCTGATGAGATAGTCTTAATTTCTCCCCCCCCATATTAATTTAATCATCTGTAGTGGATTTTTTTTGGTTTACTTTTTTAATGAAAAAGCTTGAACAGTACAATATTTAACAAATGTATATAAAATAGAAATTGATCAGAGAACTATTGACCAATTTGATGAATTCCTCAAATTAATTTTATGAAAATATGAATTAAGAATTTTGTTTCATGTACCCGAAGAGCATTGTTTTGGTCATCTTCCATGGAGATGAGATTGTACTCTGACACTTTATTGGGTAGCCTTCAAAGATTGGAACTGTCTCCTTAAGAACAAATATTTCCATTTATCCTGAATCCACAGCATCTGAACTATTCTAAGACATATGTTACAATGTTAATGAAGTTTATATTACCTGACTCCCTCCCCTCCCCCCGTGTTATGGCTTTTGTCATTTAGCTATATTGTAATCCTCTAGTGAAAATTCTCATTCTTTTCCAAGGTCAACACTTCTAAGGAAATTACCTTCTAGGACAATGGGCTTCTTGCTTAATCAGATCATCGACAGGGACTAAAAAAAGGAGATAGAAAGGCGGAAAAAGATAGCCAGGGTTTGGAGATCAGAGAATGCTCTCCTGGGAAAACATAGGTCATTAGGTAGAAGTTTGTCTTTCAAGTTTCTATTATATACTGGGTAAAGAAGAAAGAAATGACTTCTCTTTTTCGCTCCACTCCTGTATGGTAATGCAAGAGAAATGAAATATTGAGAAGAGGGGAAAAGAGTCAAATCAGCTTGATGTCACAGAAGGTGTGATAAGAGTCCATCAATTTAAACCTCAGAAAACCAATCATTAGAGAGCAGTCAACACCTCTGAAACCTATTCAGTCCAAATATTTGTCCATCGGTTCACTTCATGGGAGATGCCTACCAGACAACTGAAACAACAATTTATAATTTCATCAAGTTAATTTATGAAGGTTTCATGATAGTGATAAATAAATTCAATCAATTTCTTTTACAATCATTAGGTACCAATTGTCTAGATTACTATAGCAAGTAATAGGGAAGATGTTAGGAAAAGATGCAATGTAACCATTATCCTAATGAAACTTTTAGTCCAAAAGGAAGACCTAATACACACAAGATGAATGAATAAGTGAAATATGAGATATAAGGAGCAAAAGTTTATTACAAACTAGGATAAACAGGACAATCTTTAGGACTATTTGACATTTGACTTTGGTTTTAAAGTCTCAGTATGAATTTAAGAAGTGGTAAGAGAGAAGAAAAGGGATTCCTTAGCATAGAAAACATGATAAATTAAAAGATAAAGTTAAGATGGAATAAGATAGAAATATATCATAAGAAATAATCCATTTTTGGTTATGTAGATGGTAACAGGAAGAATATTTGGAAAGATACCATGAAGCACGATTGGGAAGGGCCTGTAATGCCTAACCAAGAAGTATTTTGTACTTATTAAATACTGTATAAATATGAGAATCTTTAAGAACCAGAGCATGAATAGCAGTCACTTATCTGTCCATTTAGAATGCTACCTAAATTCCTGGAATGGTATAGATCAGATGAATAAAGCAATCTCATCCCAGAAATAGAAAAGGGAGATTGGCCCATATCTCATATAGTTGCCTCTATTCAACTTGCCCACTTGCTTTTCACTGTCTATGGCATCCCATATTATTATTATTATTTTATTTTTGAATAGGATACCCTATGTATCAGGCATGTTTTTACCACTTACCTCTATTGCTTGGAAACTTATCTCCCTTTCAGACTCAGGTCAAATGTCATTATCCTGTTGTCCCAAAAGTATTTGAGTTTTTTGAAAGTTAAAATTCTTATTCTATTGAAAGATTATTCCATACTTATAGCTCTAATTTGCTAATTTTTGCAGTGATCCCTGGACATATGTCTTTTCACCCACTATGGATAGATCCCTTACTATCTACTATTGCTCCTCTGATCACACAGCAATTTGTTTATCTTTGATCCTTTCAAAATTCCTAGTTTTCTGGTATAACCTATCCTAAAGTACACATTTGTCTCAGATTAGGAAATTACAAGTATAAAAGAGATTCAATGGAGAAAGTGAAGATGGAAGGAAGCATGGTGGTTATGGTGGTCATGCCATATGTCTCTCTCTCTCTCATCTGAGTCTTGGGAAGTAGTTGAACATTTATCTTTATTCCTCAAGGTCAAAAACTAGAAATACTGAAGGATGGATGAGTCCTCCCTTTATTATACTTACTGATTTCTTTTAAGCAACCAATTAGCTATCTTCAAATGTCCCATTACAAATCCCTGATTTATCAGTTCTTTCAGTTTAACAACTATTTAGGAGAAACTTATTCATTAGTTTTGGCAAGTCCCAAAGGTAGAATCTCCTTTACTTTTTATATTTTTAATATAGTTTCATAAAACCATACAGGTTTATGATTTAGAACTGGGCAAGACCTCAAAAGTCATGCAGTGGGGGCAGTTAAGTGGTGCAGTGAATCGAGTGCTGGCCCTGCAGTTAGGAAGATCTGAGTTCAAATCCAGCTTCAGACACTTAATGTTTACCTAGCTGTGTGACCTTGGGCAAGTCACTTACCCCCTTTGCCTTGCAAATAAAAGTCATGTAGTACAATGCCCTCATTTTACAGATGGGAAAACTGAGGCATGGAGAAGTTCAGTTACTTACTCAAGATCATCCAAATATAAAGTGATGAGATTTGAGATTGCGCCTTCTGATTCAAAATTTAGAATAACTTTTATTGAATCATGATATGTATAGCATTGTTGATGATCTCTCCTTTTGGATACTCTCCCCTCTCTTGATTTACATGATTTTGCTTTGTGGTGGTTACTTTCTTATCTATCAATTAAATGTTTCTTAGTCTATTAGTCTGCATTTCACAGGGCTTTGTCCTGAGACCTTATTTCTTTTCTTTCCATGTTCTATTTCTTGTCTCATCCCTTCCCTGCATTTAACTATCATATCTCTGTGGATGATTCAAAATTATTTGATAATGCATCTTTTCTCTCCTGCTTACTTTTCTCCAATTATGTCTCTTCTTGGCTGTTCCATAGCAATCTCAAAGTACACATATCTAGAATGGTTATTCTTCTCCTTAAACCCATGAGTTTTCTTAACTTCTCCATTTCAATTCAGTTCACTGCCAATTGCCCAGTACTATTGATCAATTTCACATTTTTAGCTCTTCATTCTTATTAAACCCAGCCCTATATTCAATTAGTTCCAATACCTTTTTTTAGGTTTTTGCAAGGCAAATGGGGTTAAGTGGCTTGCCCAAGGCCACACAGCTAGGAATTATTAAGTGTCTGAGACTGGATTTGAACCCAGGTACTCCTGACTCCAGGGCCGGTGCTCTATCCACTGTGCCACCTAGATGCCCCCAATACCTTTTTAATTCTATTTTTGAAGCATCTTTCATATCCATTCTTCTTTCCTCACAATGCAATCACAGTAGTTCTGGCCTTCATTACCTCTTGTCTGGACATTTTTTCCTCCTACAGAATCAAGTTTTTAAAAATGGTAATCTTTTCTTTTATGTATATTTCAATCGATTATGTGATTCAATCAACCAATCAATTGACATTTATTAAGTGCCTGCTAGATACAAGACACTGTGCAATGTTTTAGTGACTTACTGTTTCTTTATGTTAAAATATTAATTCCTGAGGCAAGAATTGTCCTTAAAACCTGGTTCTAGCCTATTTTTGCATAATTATTATACATTTCCCCTACTCATGTAGTTGCATCTCTATCCAAACTTGTCTACTTGTTTTTCGCCATCAATGACATTCCCTATTATGATTTTGTATTTTTGAATAGTCTACCTAATAGAGCAGGCATGTTCTTCCCACCTTACTCTACTCCTTGGAAACTTATCTCTCTTTAAGATTCAACTCAAATGCCATTTAATTTCTTGATTCCACCAACTGGCAATACCTTATATTCCATCCATTAATTGTGTGCATTTTACATATCCTATATTTATCTGTGAACATGTCTTCCCTAGCAGAAAGTAGGCACATTGATGTCAAGGACTTCCTCATTTGTATAATTGCATATTGATTACATAAGATATATAGGGAATCAGAACTACAAAATTTGATAATTTAAAATTCATTTTACAGGAACATTTCTGACCTACAGTTGCAAAGGGACATTTGAACTCTACACCTTTTATTCCTCCTTCAACATCTACAATTAGGACAGATATTGGCCTTGAGAACTTCATCTTCTCTGATAGAGAGGACTGACAGATGTCTGATTTTATCCCAAAGAATCATATAAGATCATTGCCTTTTTTGAAGAGCATAAACAGCTATTGTTTTATAGTACTTTAAGCACAATGCCTCCCCACTCCTCCCAATAAAAGATAGGTGGATGACCTAATTGGAGTTTTATTCACAATAATACTAATCTAACAGCTTAATATCACTATTCAATATATCTCAAAAGGCAACCCAAGTTCCTGATGCCTTACTATTTCTCTGCTATTAACATTTTATTTTAACTTCCTAACTATTTAACTGTGTGAAACATTTGCATAAGGTTGTAAAATATAGTAATGCATGCATTATTTTTTATCACCTTGAGGATGAGTGAAAATGAAATCTAGCCACTAGCTGCTTTAGTCAACAGCTAAAATTGTGTGCTCTATATTCATTGATCAATATATATATATATATGTATATACATATATATATATATATATATGTGTGTGTGTGTGTGTGTGTGTGTGTATATGGAGTAGATATCCATTCCATTATTTTATGAGCGCAATGTGTGAAACTCGTAATTACATTTAATAGTAAATTCCAATTTGCTCCTCTTTGGAAAAATGTAGGTAAAATAAATGACTGAGACATCACATCATGTTTATAATATAATACTAAAGATTGTTCCCAAATTATAAATATTAAAATAATAGTGAAAGGGATCCATACAACTTAGTATCATATATTTATTTTGTATAATATAATTTATCATATATTTAGTATCATATATTGTTTTTATAAATATAAATCAATATAAGTATTTTTTTTTCTTTCAGTGCAATGTGATTAGTATTTGTCTGCAAAGGGACTATCAGTTGATTTCCTTAATATATTAAAAGGGGGAAAAATGAAAATAACTGCATTTATAGGAACAAGTGGGTATACTTTATTGTGATTTTCAGCATTCTATCATATTAAAGGTTCTAGAAAAGTCATTTTTGAAAATGCACTTCATAATAAGAAATCAGATTTACAAATAAATAGAAAAAAGAGCAGGAATAAATGAGTTTCACAGGGATTGATCTAAGAAATAAATCATTTAATATTGTGATAAATGATCTAGTAATTTAGTTTGCACTGCCAAATGGGTTTGGATTTCTGACCCAAGGTTGTGACTAAGTGTTATTTATTGTTGTTCCCTGAAGATATCGGGTCAGTGTATTTGAATTTGGGTCAGTGCCCACAAGCCTACCCTCAAGCTGCTGAGAGTATCTACATGAAAGATCTTGTAAGGTGCACAGTTCACCATTAAAAAAGCATACTTCAATATTTAAAATCAGTAATTGTCTCAGTATGAGTACTAACTCCACAAGTGAAGATAATAACCTTTGTATATATTGTAAAAATATTTCTTCTCATATATTGTGGCATTTCCTCTCCCCAAACATGGAACACAGGGGCCAATACATAGCTAAGGTTTATATTGTATGATTGGTATATGCTGTTTTGATATATTTGAAGTCTTTCCAACTTGAAAAAACTCTGACAAAGTTTATGCTCTGCTGGTCAAGCTTTCAGGAATCTAGCGTCACCTCCAAATTTATCAATCAAAAAATAAATACCTATGACTGGCATAAAACTTATTTCTGTGCAAGAAAAAGATAATCTTTTATGGCATTTGATTCTGAATACACTTAAAGAAAGTCATAAAGAAGTTGGAAAATGTTCCCAAAAGGATAATTAAGGTAATTCAGGAGGGGATGATTATAGGTGAGTGTTATATACATATAGAACAAAAATATTGAGATAAGATTTGATTGTCAAGTTCTCACTCTCCTTTTAAGTTGTAAGCACCTTGAGAGGAGGGCATATATCTTAATTTGTTCTGTATCTTGAAAGCTTACTTTACTTGATAGGCTTATGATGAAAATTTATTGTGTTTCTTGATGAATGAATGAAGTGTATATAATTGTGTACACTATTGATAGAGCAAGTATAGACAATCTTGTATGATAAATAACTCTCCACTAGTCACTCATCACCTCTTGCCAAACTACCATTTGAAATCTAAAGAAGATAATTGTAAGCTTTGCACATTCTATAGGACTCCAAGAATCATAAAATTTAGAGTCAAAAAATGAATTTGGATGTAATTTTATTCAACCATCTCATTCTGCAAATTATCTGATCTTTCCCTTACTCAAAAACAATTCGCTAAAGCACCAAAGTGTTCATCAAGCTTTTCATTGAAGTCCTCTAATATGTAGAATCCACTTCATGCTGATATGTCTGATTACTTTTTTGCAATTTCTTTCCATTATTCCTGTTTTTCCATCTGAGATCAAAAATAATTCTTCAAATACTTCAACACAGCTATCTTGTGCCCCTGAATCTTTTCTTAGTAAACATCCTTATCCATTAAACAATTCTAATAGGACATGAACCAAAGTTCCCTCATCATCTCATTTTCTCTTCTCTGGAACTCTATTTTAGCAATATCCCTCCAAAACTATATAGCAAAAGCAAATATGAGTTCAAATCCCTTAATTCCAAACTAAGTGCTAACATCACAGCATGCTTTTTACTTGTTATTTTCAGTAGTGGTTTGAATTGAATTTATAAACTCTTCAACTTCCTCATAGTTGTCTCTGACCTCAATAGAGTCAGTAAACACTTTTAAAATGTCTATAAGATGAAAAGCAGAAAGAGAGGTTTTTGGAGAAAAATAGTGCCATCTTGTCTGGGCAAACTTTTTTATGGAAACATAGAGATAACTCATGTGTATATAATGTTTTGAAGATATTTCTTTCATTATAAATTCTGTGAAATGGGTTCTATACTTCTCAGTATTGTGATTTATAGATTATGAAATTGAGAGAATAAGTTACTATTTTTTGTCACTGATCTGCTTCATATCAGTACTTGTATTGAAATCCTGAATTTAGGTTCAATTAGATTTTCTTTTTTTTTCTAGGTTTTTTTTTTAGCAAGGCAAATGGGGCTTGCCCAAGGCCACACAAGCTAGGTAATTATTAAGTGTCTGAGGCTGGATTTGAACCCAAGTACTCCTGACTACAAGGCTGGTGCTTTATCCACTACGCCACCTGGCCACCCCTCAATTAGATTTTCTTTGACTAACTTCCTCAAAAGGTTAAACATTTACATCACTTTTCTTTTTGACATCACATTTCTCTCAACTTTTCTCAGAGACCATCATAATTACTACCCTCAAGAACATTTTCTGAATCATAACAATGCATTCTGCCCAATGTTTTGTGAAGTCTTTCTCAAACTGAACACAGTGACACTTGCATGTATACATAAGTAGGATTTTGTTTGAATCATGCTACTCTAGCATTACAAAGACAATTCTATCAGGTTGTGTCGTTACCCTATCAAAGCAAAACTCCATTTACTTATTAATCTATAAGAATGGTTATGAGAAATACTGACACTCTTAACCACATATCAACTGTCACATCTAGATTATGAAAACAGTCACTGGTGGATCTGCCCATCTCTAGTCTCCTCCCACTCTAATCCATTCTTCATGCAATTGTCACCAGTCATTTTCTTAAGTTCAGGATTAACCATGACCCTTCTCTGTTCAATAAACTTCAGTGGCTCCCTATCACCTCCAGGCTCAAATACAAAATCCTATATTTTCTAATACAGCTCTTCATAATCTAGACCATGTTTTATAGAAATACTTTCCCCACCACTCCTAATTTTAATGTCTGCCTTTTGTTCATTATTTCTTTTTTAGCTTATTTATTTTATGTTTTATTAGTTTATTGTCTTTCCCATAAGATTGTAAACTCCTCAATAGCATAAAATTGTGTCTTTTAGTATCCCAAATATTTAGCACAATTCTAGCATACTAGAGGCTCTTAATAAATATTTCTTAAATGATTAATTGAAATCATGCTTAGGCAAACTGTTTGATCAGTTTCTCTAAATTATACATTCATATCTAGACTTCACTTAAAAATCTTTCCATATTTTTAAGATCTCCAAAAACTTGTGGTCCTCTGACATAGCAGTCTGTAATACAGGATTCCCTTCCTACCATGAATGAAACAACAGAAGAGGATTTTCCTGTAATATGCAAAAGCAGAATTGAAATGAAACAGGCCTGTTCGAATTTGGATGATCATAGTAGAGAAAATGTATTTGGAGAAAAAAAATCCCTTTTTAATTACTATTTTTTTCTTCTCTATGTCTCAGTTTCCTTTGTCAAATTAAGAAATTAGTCTATATAGACTCCAAATTTCCTTCCTACTCACACCCTATAATTCTATAACAGTGGAACTATTAGGGTAGTTAGGTGGCACAGTGGATAGAGTACTGGCCCTGGAGTCAGGAAGACCTGAGTTCAAATCTAGCCTCAGACACTTGATAATTACCTAGCTGTATGGCCTTGGGCAAGTCACTTAACGCCATTGCCTTAAAAACCCTAAAAAAAACCCAGTGGAACTATAGAAGGTGCTAAAACATTTGAAGCCCCAGCATGAGAGAGAGTAACAATTGAATTCTTAGAAGACAGCAAAGGAGTTAGATGGGATCAGCAATGTAAAGTAATAAAACAGACCAGTGATTACACAGTTTAAAGAGAATTCATAAATTTATTCTACAGCTATATCAAAGAAGAGATTCTAAAATAATGGATAAAATATGGATAATATCTTAAAAATTTTTCCCCAATCATCAACCCTGCTTCCCCTCCCACCTACCCAAAATGTAGTGTGGAAGTTAGGATTATGATTCTTTAATTGAAATCAAGAAAATCTAGGGTCAAATCCTACTTCTTATGATGAGGAATTTTATGGCATTAGACAAGCTGCAAGCTCTCTGTCTTAGAAACTCAGTTTCTTCATTTATAAAATGGGGATGATATAATTTATATTTATCTCAGAGACCTGTAATTGGGATCAAGTCAAAAGAAAAGAGAGTTTTTGTCAATCACAAAATGATGTTTAAATGTCAATTATTATTATTGATATTAATATTATTAATATTATTGCCTCAGTATCTTTAGCTACAATATGAGGTGGATCAGATGACATCTTAATTTAGCTTTAAAGCTATCACATCAGTAGTTATTATCCCATATGTTTCCTTTCTATTTGTTCAATATAAATAGAAGAATGTTTTAAGCATGGAGAGTATCATGAATTAAAATACTTAAGGAACATTCAATTTTAATTTTTTAAATTTCAGAACCCAACTTTATATATACCACCCTCTATCTTCATTGTTTATTGATTTCATGAAAGCTATACTAAATGTACTTTTTAAAGATTTCCTCTGAGAAGGATCTCCCTCATGATCATTAAAATTAGTTAAACATTCATGACATATGGGACTATGTAGACAATTCTGTTTCTCAATCCACTGAGTATTGTCCTCAAGTGAGGTGTAAAGCTGGGAAGCATATGTTCACTTAAAATATTTGTCTACTTATTAAAACATTTCCTGAGCAAAGCAGAAATAAATAAAAATTCTTATTGATAATGGAGTTCTCCCAATGATCATATTTACTATATAGAAACTACATCATCCTCAGGGAATACTGAATCTTCCTCAATGAAATCCTTAGCAATCAGAAAATCTTATTCTAACAATCTACAATGGAAAAACAAAGTAAATGAAAATCTATATTGTTCAGTATTCAACTAGGTTGACATCTTATCAAACTAACTAAATAATTCATATGTCTTGGAGAAGGATTTCAGACAAGCAAAGATTCAGTCTTAGAAATGAGTAAGCAAATAAATTTGAATTGGATAGGAAAAGTAAAATTGTGGAATGTATTCAAGCACCTAATCTCTGAATTGCCAGAAAAATGTATGTTTTTGGATATACATATTTACAAAAATGTATATCTACATTATCCATGTATATATATATGTATATATGAACACATGTGACCATATCCATATATACACATGTACAAAATATCTATGCACAGATATGTATGCATATAATTATGAATGGATATAGAATTCATTGATATTCTCATTTCCAACTTTCAAATCCTCTTTCATTTCACCCTCCCAAAATATGTGAGAGTAGAAGGCAAGGGTTCTGAAGTTAAAATCAAGAAGACATAGTTTTAAATCCTACCTCAGTTAGTAGTTGTGGGAACTTGGACAATCATTTAACCTAACCTTCAATCTTAGTTTCTTTATCTCTAAAAGCACTTAACTTACAATGTTTTTATGAGACTTATTTAAGGAAATAGCTATGAAGCAAGAGTGAGAAATAGTAGATAGACTTGACAAGAACTATAATGGTATCTTGAGTTGTTAGAAGAATCAAAAAGAAGCTTTCTTATACAGTAAACAAATATGAGATAGAGGATTTGGAACAGTGACAAGGATACAGCATTGATGTCATCTCATGGATCTATTGATACACTTACATAGTACTTACACTTGCATACTTGGTTTGCCTTTTGTATCTAACTATATATCTAGAAAAGCATCAAGTATTGTAATTAGAAGAGTTTGACATGTTTTGGGATATAGGAAGGTATCAAAAGATGGAGGTATGGAGGAAGAGAGCAGGAAGAAAGGAGAGAAAAGAAAGGAGGAAAGAAAAAAGAAGGAAAGAGAGAGAAATCTCATCTCTAATTTGCATATTGAAGCAAAGCAAATTACTCCATTGGTCAAAGGCCGAGTCATATGTTTCATTTTTTAATGTGAATCTATTAACTCTCTGGCTGGAAATGGGAAACATTTTTCTTATTATTAATTTTTTAGTTTTTGTTGAGAGTTCTAAAGCCTTTCAAAATTGTTTTGCTTTGTAAGATGATTGATGCAATATCAATAGCTATCCTTGATCTTCATAAGTTCACAAAAGCATTCCCTAGTTCTCTGAAACCTTTAGTTTCATTATTTCATAAGGCACAATAATATTCTATCATATTAATTTATAATGGTTATCATTACTCAACAAGATAATCCTCTCTTGGTTTTCATTTTTGTTCATAGGATGAAAGCTGTTATAAAGAGTTTGTCACATATGTGTTAATTTCCTTTGTCTCTGACCACTTTAAAATATGTCTAATAAGCAGTAATTTGTCTAAGTCAAAAGAAATACACAATTTTAAGACTTTGAGATGACAGTTTCAAGTTGTTTTCTGGAAGGGCTGGATTCATTTACAGCATCACCAAAACTGCTTGTTTTCTTCATTTGCAATAACATTTATTATTTTCTGTTTTTTGGTCATTTTATACAAATTGAGTTTAATGTTCAGGACACTTTTAACCTTCAATTATATATTTTCAGTGATTTGTAATATTTTTCAGGAAGTTATTAAAGCTTGGATTTCTTCATTAGAAAAAAACCTGCCTGTTTATAACATTGGTCATGTAAGTATTGTGAAATGTCTTTTCTTCTAATACATTTAAATCAATTCCTTATATATACCTTGTATATAACTTTCTTATTGATAAGTTCAAATGCACAGTGTTTATTTGTACAAATGTGTTGACTTTATATAATCACAATTGCTCACATTATATTCTTTGAAATTCTCTGTCTCTTTTTTTGGTCATGAACTCTTCCTGTATTCATAGATGAGAAAGATAATTACTTTATTCATTTTTTAAAAATTTCACCAGTTTTGTCTATCTGCATCCATTTAGAATTTACCTGAGAAAAATAAGTTAAGATGTTGGCATATAGCTATATTATACCAGAATGTCTTCTGTTTTACTCAGCAATTTGTTAAAAAATAAGTCTCTATCCCAGTAACTATGGTCTTTATTTTATCAAAAACTGATATTTAGTTGTTTTGGTAAATTTTATATCTATATTATATGTATTTTTAAATTTATTTTTATTAAAGATATTATTTGAGTTTTACAATTTTCCCCCAAATATTGCTTCCTCCCCCCCACACACACAGAAAGCACTCTGTCAGTCTTTACTGTGTTTCTATGTTGTACCTTGATCTAAATTGGGTGTGATGACAGAGAAATCATATCCTTAAAGAAGAGAAGAGAAGTCTAAGAGGTAACAAGATCAGACAATAAGATATCTGTTTTTTCTCTAAATTAAAGGGAATAGTCCTTGTACTTTGTTCAAACTCCACAGCTCCTTATCTGGATAAAGATGGCACTCTCCTTTGTAGACAGCCCAAAATTGTTCCCAATTGTTGCACTGATGGAATGAGCAAGTCCTTTAAGGTTGAACATCACTCCCATGTTGCTGTTAGGGTGTACAGTGTTGTTCTGGTTCTACTCATCTCACTCAGCATCAGTTCATGCAAATCCCTCCAGGTTTCCCTGAAATCCCATACCTCCTGGTTTCTAATAGAACAATAGTGTTCCATGACATACATATACCACAGTTTGCTAAGCCATTCCCCAATTGAAGGACATTTACTTGATTTCCAATTCTTTGCCACCACAAACAGGTCTGCTATAAATATTTTTGTACAAGTAATGTTTTTACCATTTTTCATCATCTCTTCAGGGTATGGACTCAGTAGTGGTATTGCTGGGTCAAAGGGTATGCACATTTCTGTTGCCCTTTGGGCATAGTTCCAAATAGCTCTCCAGAAGGGATGGATGAGTTCACAGCTCCACCAACAGTATAATACTGTCCCAGATTTCCCACAACCCTTCCAACAATGATCATTATCCTTCCTGGTCATATTGGCCAATCTGAGAGGTGTGAAGTGGTATCTCAGAGAAGCTTTAATTTTCATTTCTCTAATAATTAGTTATTTAGAGCATTTTTTCATATGGCTATTGATTACTTTGATATCCTCATCTGTAAATTGCCTTTGCATATCATTTGACCATTTGTCAATTGGGGAATGGCTTTTTGTTTTAAAAATATGACTCAGTTCTCTGTATATTTTAGAAATGAGTCCTTTGTCAGAATCATTAGCTGTAAAGATTGTTTCCCAATTTACTACATTTCTTTTGATCTTGGTTACATTGGTTTTATCTGTGCAAAAGCTTTTTAATTTAATGTAATTGAAATCATCTAATTGGTTTTTGGTGATGTTCTCCAACTCTTCCTTAGTCATAAACTGCTCCCCTTTCCATAGATCTGACAGATAGACTAGTCCTTGATCTTCTAATTGGCTTATAGTATTGCTTTTTATGTCTATGTCCTATAACCATTTGGATCTTATGTTGGAAAAGGGTGTGAGGTGTTGGTCTAATCTAAGTTTCTTCCATACTAACTTCCAATTATCTGAGCAATTTTTATCAAAGAGGGAGTTTTTATACCAATGGCCGGACTCTTTGGGTTTATCAAACAGCAGATTACAATAATCATCTTCTGCTTTTGCACCTAGTCTATTCCACTGCTCCACCACTCTATTTCTTAGCTAATACCAAACGGTTTTGATGGCTGATGCTTTGTAGTATAATTTTAGATCGGGTAGGGCTAAGCCACCTTCTTTTGCACTTTTTTTTTCATTAAGCTCTTAGCAATTCTTGACTATTTATTGCTCCATATGAATTTACTTATAATTTTTCTAACTCATTAAAGTAATTTTTTGGATTTTTATTGGTAGGGCACTAAACAGATTGTTTAGTTTTGGTAGAATTGTCATTTTTATAATATTAGCTCTACCTATCCATGAGCAGCTGATATTTGCCCAGTTATTTAAATCTAATTTAATTTGTTTGAGAAGTGTTTTATAATTATTTTCAAAAAGATTCTGAGTCTGTCTAGGCAAATAGACTCCCAAATATTTTATATTGTCTGTGGATACTTTGAATGGGATTTCTCTTTCTAGCTCTTCCTGCTGTATCTTGCTAGACATATATAGAAAAGTTGAGGATTTGTGAGGGTTTATTTTGTAACCTGCAACTTTGCTAAAATTGCTAATTGTTTCCAGTAGTTTTTTGGATGATTTCTTGATTCTCTAGGTAGACCATCATGTCATCTGCAAAGAGTCAGAGTTTTGTCTCTTCCTTCCCACTTCTAATTCCTTCAATTTCTTTTTCTTCTCTAATTGCTGATGCTAACATTTCTAATACAATATTGAATAGTAGTGGTGATAATGGGCACCCTTGTTTTACCCCTGATCTTATTGGGAATGACTCTAGCCTCTCCCCATTGAATATAATGCTTGTTGATGGTTTCAAATAGATACTGCTAATTATTTTAAGGAACAGTCTATTTATTCCTACACTCTCTAGTGTTTTTAATAGGGATGGATGCTGTATTTTGTCAAAAGCTTTTTCAGCATATATTGACATGATCATATGATTTCTGATAGGTTTGTTGTTGATATAATTGAGTATACTAACTTTTTTCCTAATATTGAACCAACCCTGCGGTCCTGGAATAAATCCTACGTGATCATAATGTATTATCCTACTGATGACTTGTTGTAATCATTTTGCTAAGATTTTATTTAGGATTTTTGCATCTATATGCATCAGGGAAATAGGTATATAATTTTCTTTCTCTCTTTTTACTCTTCCTGGTTTAGGTAACAGTACCATATTGATTTCATACAAAGAGTTAGGTAGAGTTCAATCTTTCCCTATTTTTCCAAAGAGTTTATATAGAATTGGAACCAATTGTTCCTTAAATGTTTGGAGGAATTCACTTGTGAATCCATCAGGCCCTAGAGATTTTTTTAGGGAGTTCAATAATGGCTTATTGAATTTTTTTTTTTCTGAGATAGGGTTGTTCAGGCATTTAATTTCTTCTTCATTTAACCTGGGTGGCTTATATTTTTGTAAATATTCATCCATTTCACTTAGATTATCAAATTTATTGGCATAGAGTTGGGCAAAATTATTTCAAATTATTACTTTAATTTCCTCCTCATTGGTGTTGAGTTCACTTTTTCATTTATGATACTAGAAATTTGGTTTTCTTCTTTCTTTTTTTAATCAAATTGACCAGAGGTTTATCAATTTTATTGGATTTTTCATAATACCAACTTTTGGTTTTATTTATTAATTCAATAGTTTTTTCCTTTCAATTTTATTAATTTCTCCTTTAATTTTTAGAATTTCCAATTTGGTATTTAATTGAGGATTTTTGATTTATTCTTTCTCTAAGTTTTTAGTTGCATGTTTAGTTCATTGATTTCCTCTTTCTCCAATTTATTCATGTAAGCATATAAAGCTATATTATATCCCCTGAGAGTCGCTTTGAATGAATCCCATAGGTTTTGGTATGTTGTTTCATTATTATCATTATCTAGGATAAAATGGTTAATTCTTTCTATCATTTGTTTTTTGGTCCACTCATTTTTTAAAATGAGGTTATTCAGTTTCCAATTTGTTCTGAGTCTATATCTCCTTGGCCTAGTATTGCATATGACTTTTATTGCATTGTGATCTGAGAAAGATGTATTCATTATTTCTGCCTTTCTGCAGTTGATCATTAGGTTTTTATGTCCTAGTACATGGTCAATTTTTGTATAACTTCCATGTACTGCAGAGAAAAAGGTATATTCCTTTCTATCATCATTCCCTTTCCTCCATAAGTCTACCATATCTAAATTTTCTAACAATGTATTTACCTCCTTAATGTCTTTCTTGTTTCTTTTGTGATTTCATTTATCTAGATCTGATAGTGGGAAGTTGAGGTCTCCCACTAGTAGAGTTTTGCTGTCTATGTCTTCCTGTAATTCTTTCAGCTTCTCCTCTAAGAATTTGGGTGCTGTCCCACTGGGTACATATATTTTCAATAGGGAAATGACTTTATTGTCTATGGTACCTTTTAGGACGTTAAAGTTTGCTTCCTTGTCTCTTTTAATGCTATCTATCTTTTCTGCTGCTTTGTCTGAGATAAGGATTGCTATCCCTGCTTTTTTTTTACTTCAGCTGAAACAAAATATATTTTGCTCCAACCCTTTACCTTTATTCTATATGTATCTCTCTGCTTCAAATGAGTTTCTTGTAAGCAGCATATTGTAGGATTCTGGTTTTTAATCTACTCTGCTATTTGCTTATGTTTAGGGGAGAGTTCATCCCATTCACATTCAAGGTTATGATTACTAATTCTTTATTGCCCTTCATGCTATGTTCCCTCTGTTTGTATATTTCCCCCTTCCCCCCTTTATCCATATTCCCCAGTATTTTGTTTCTGAATACCACCCCCTTCAGTGTGTTTGCCCTCCTATATCACACCCTCCCCTTTCTTTCCCCTTTCCTTTTTTCCCTTTTCCCTTCCCTTCCTTTTGTTATTTCCCCCTTTTCCCTCACTCCCCTTCCCCCCTTTTCCCCTTTTAATACTTGAAAGGTTAGATGTTTTATATGTTAACTGAGTATGTGTAGGTTGACTTTAAGCGAAATTTAATGTGAAGAAGATTCAGGTGTTTCTCCTCTGCTCCCTTCTTCCCCTCTATTACCATAGGTTTTTTGTACCTCTTAGTGTAATGAGATTTACTCTATTCATCCCCTCCCTCCTCCAGTCTCTTTCCTGTCCCCCTTTTTAAGGAGATAGTGTTTTTTAGATCAATCTATCTAAGTCATAGAAAATTCTGAGTGTCTGTCCATCCTAGTTCAGTATATTCTATCAAATAGAGTCAAAATTCCTGAGAGTTATTGGTCTTCCTCCCAAGTGGGGTTAAAGCCAGTTACATCCCATTAGATAGCAGTCTTATGGATAGGTCATGAATGTCCATCATTTCTGGCTAGGCGTAGTCTCTCTGTTAGAGTTACAATTCTCAAGATTTATGAGAATCTTTTTTGTCCCATTCTTGGATATAGCCAGTTTCAACTTACTGAATTGCATATTTTTTCCTTTTACTGACCCCCCCTTTTGTGTCTCTTGAACCTCCTGTTTGATGTCCAAATTTTTTCTTTAGCTCTGGTCTTTTCATCAGAAAATTTTGGAATTCTTCCATTTCGTTAAATGTCCATCTTTTTCCCCAGAAGAGAAGGCTTAGCTTTGCAGGAAAGTAGATTCTTGGCTGCATTCCAAGCTCCCTTGCTCTTTGAAATATCTCGTTCCAGGCCCTTCATTTTCTTAATGCTGATGCAGCCAGGTCCTGCATGATCCTTACTGTGGCTCCTTTATATTTAAATTGTTTCTTTCTGGTTGCTTGCAGGATTTTCTCTTTTATCTGATAGTTCTGGAGTTTGGCCACAACATTCCTTGGTGTTTTCATTTTAGGATCTTTTTCCGATGGGGATCGATGTACTCTTTCAGTAACTACTTTGCCCTCCGATTCCATGATATCAGGGCAGTTTTCCATCACTAGATGCTGTAATATTAAGTCCAGGCTTTTTTTCTCTTCAATGTTTTCAGTAAGTCCTATCATTTTCAGGTTGCCCCTCCTCAATCTATTCTTGAGGTCAGTGGTTTTGTTGGTGAGGTATTTTATATTTGCTTCTATATTTTCTATTTTTTTGATTTTGTTTAACTGACTCTTGCTGTCTCATGGAGTCATTAGTTTCTGTAGACTCCATTCTTTTTAGGGGGGAGGAGTTTTCTTCATTAACATTTTGCAACTCCTTTTCCGATTGGTCAATTATACTTTTGAAAGAGCTTTCCATTTGACCAATTGAGGTTTTGAGAGAATTAATTTCTATTTTCATTTGCTTATTTGAAGATCTGAGAGAATTATTCTCATTTTGGATTGGTCCAATTGATGCTCTGAGAGATTTATTCTCCTTTTGTATTTGTCCAATTGTACTTTTTAAGGTTTTGTTTTCTTGTTGCAAGGTATTAATTGTCTCTCCCAAATTTTTAAGCACCTTCCTTATTTCTTCAAGGAAGTCTTTCTGTGCTGGAGACCAGTTTGTATTCTCCTCAGAGGTTCCAGGTCTCTCTGAGTTAGGGTCTTTCCCTTACAGGAATTTTTCTATGGATCCACCTTTCCGCTGATCATTCTTCATCTTGCTAAGACCTGAGTTGGGGAGGGGCTGGTTTGCAGAGGCTTGGGATTGCTAAAGGCTTTACTCACTGAGTGCAGTTTCTCTGGCTTGCCAGTAGGAGATGTTGGTTGTTTCCTCTGGAGTGTCTGTGACTTTGACTGAGGCCTTCTCCCTTTGCTTGAAGGAAGGGGTTGGAGCTATTGAATTCTTTTGCCTTCAATCAATGGTGGGCTTTATCCTGGCCTGAGGTCATTCCTCAGCTGGGCTGGTTCTTCTGCTCACACACCTGGGCCTGAGGCAGAAGTAGTTTGCATGTGTTTGTCTGGGAGGAGGTCTGAGTTGTAATGGGACCAGAGGAGCCCAGGATGGTGTCTGCAGCTCTCCTGCACTGGAACTCTCCCTCCAGCCCTGTCCACAAGCTCCAGGGGGACAGCACCAACACCAGCGCCTCCACTCTCCAGCCTACTCAAGCCCCTGCTGTCTAGCCCCACCACCGATCCTGCAGGTCTGGCTCTCAGGCCCTCAGACTCCTGGTTCCAATTCAGCTTCTAATCTTGCTGATTGGGGCTGATCCTCCCTCTGAGCCCAGACTCACCCGCCCCAATTCAGCCAAAGCTGCTGCTGGAGACAAATCCTGAGGTAGATGTTCTTTCTCCTGGCTTTTCTTTCTGGGTTTTGTGGGTCGAATTTCTTTTAAGAGGTTTCTTTCATGTGATAGATGGGGAAGAGATCAGGAGACTTTAGAACTGTGACTGTCTTCTCTCTGCCATCTTGGCTGGAAGTCTATATTATATTTTTGAAGCTAGTTCTATATCCACTAATTCATATTCCTTCTGTTTTGAAGATGTGTATTATAATTTTGGTATTTCTTAAGCAGCACTTTACCATTGTTTTCACTATTTCCCTGGAGTTCTCATTCTTTTTTTCTCCACAACACATATCTATGTCTGTCTGTCTGTCTCTCTCACTGTATATATGTATATGTGATCAAAGAGCTGACCTCTTCAAGGTGGGAGGTTTGGAGAGAAAGATAATTTGGACTCAAAATAATAAAAAAATTAACTTTTAAAAATTGTTTTTACAATGAAATTAGAAAAAAATAAAAAGTGGAAAAAGTGGGACGGCTAGGTGGCACAGTGGATAGAGCACTGGCCCTGGAGTCAGGAGTACCTGAATTCAAATCTGGCCTCAGACACTTCATAATTACCTAGCTGTGTGGCCTTGGGCAAGCCACTTAACCCCATTGCCTTGAAAAATAAAACCTAAAAAAAAACAAAAATGAAAAAAGTGTATTCTCTGCTTGGGCAATCAAGGTAAACACATCTAACAGATCTTATTTGGCATAGTTTTAAAAATCTGGAACAAAGCAATACCTTATACTTGAATTAGTCATTTCTCAACAATTCAACCTGTGATTGCAAATTTCAGTAGGACACAATTGGAAAGGGAGGAAGGGCACAAGAGTTATTAGATACTAATAATGATACTATTCAATGCTGAAAGAACTTGCAAGTTCATCAAGGCCAGCACACCACTCATTGAGTGTCCGGGGTCTTCTTCCCCAGACTCCCGAGTGAGCTCCTCAGTGGGCACTGCTTCAGGCGTCCCTGGTGTTTTCCCTCCCCCGGGGATCAG
Source organism: Macrotis lagotis (assembly GCF_037893015.1). NCBI lineage: Eukaryota > Metazoa > Chordata > Mammalia > Peramelemorphia > Peramelidae > Macrotis > Macrotis lagotis. The sequence goes on along the minus strand of NC_133658.1, from coordinate 77,375,867 downwards.
CGAGGAGGGACTCAGGCAGACACTTCTTCAGGAGGCATATGTTTTATTAGGTGCAGAGGGATCCCCCGAATAGCTCAGGGCGCTGGTTAATATAGGGAGTTATTTCCGGGCTGCCACCCCAATCCGCCCCGAGGGCAGAACCTACCACCCGATTGGAGCAATGGACACAGGCCAACCAGGCGAAGCCACTGCTCCCCTTAAGGAGCCGTGTCTTCTCTGGGTTGGTCTGACCTCACTCCCGGGGAGGTCCTATCCACCCAGGCGGTCAGGGCCGACCCCCGACAACTCCCCCTTTTTGTTTGACATGAGTATGTCTGACTTGAGTTGCTCAAGGGCCCAACGCCCCATTTTTATAAACAGAGAAAAAAGAAGGGGAAACAGGCAACATAGCAATAAGGCCATTAAACACCAAGCACCAAGAATCAACAAATAATGCATCCAATGATTAAGGTCTATCTTATTTATCCAATCAGGGAATAGACCGTGATCATCCTCCATATCTTTCTTATACTGATCTGTGATATTCCTTATGGTATTGATTATTTTGTCTAACTCATCTAGATAGGTAGGTAGGCTAGTATGGTCATTCAGGGTTTGTATAGCCCTGTCAAGTTGTTCACTAGCATTTCTGACTGCAGCTGTCATGCAAGCTGGTCGTTTAAGGACGTGATGACATGGTAGCCCATCTAGTAGCATCTGGGTTCTCACTAAGGTAGACAGGGCTTGTACAGCAGAGACTAGAGCACTCAGCTCTGTCTGGATTTCTCTATTTATTTGTTGCTGCATCGACCATGCTTGTGTAGTAGCTTGCATAAACCTCTGAAGGTCCTCTGCCAGGATGTGCATCTGGTTAGCTAGAGCCGAGATTTCTAATTGCTCCAGCACGGAAACTACAAGCTCAACTACGTCCAAAACTGGAAATTCCACATCCCTCTTATCCCTCTCCATCATAGCCATAAGAAATTCAGAATCTGCAAAGGGTTTTGACGTGCTTACAGGGAGGAAGGTTACAGGGGGTATCTGCAATAAGAAGATCAGGGTCTTATTTGACCCTACATACTCTGGCTTAAGGGTGTTAGTCATTGTTCCATTGTTACATGTAATGCTATAGCGCTCATCTGTCCATTTGAAAGAAGTATTGGTGCAGATGAGGAACATATCTGAGCTCCGAACAGTCACTGCTTGTGTAGTAAAAACATTACACCAATAGTCTGTCCTCTGTCCTTCAGGGCACACCCAATATAAGTCATAAAACAGTTCAGCCCAAAGGTTCCAGATGGTGTTGTTCACTTTGGCAGGGGCAGTGTTGTCCGTAGAATGAATGATGACATCGAAGGCTGCTGCGGCTTTCCAAAGGTGCGTCTGTGGTCTGGTACTGTTGTCTTTCATCACATGCGGGACCGGAGCAGCAAAATAGGGGCCTGGGCCGCCATCCAGGAAATACACTTGAGTGCCGTTCACGTTGGGACCGTAGACTGGAACTCCTGTAGAACAAACCTGTACGGCTTCAAACATAGTTGGTGAAGGAGAGCATGGTGGTAGAGGGGAATGGGGTATTTCTTGGTTAGGGGACATTCCTGCAGCCACTCTAATCCTGTCCATAAAATTACAAGGGCCATCAGTTTTATTACTTTCCCAAGAGGCTTTAGTGGTATTGCATCCGCCTCCCAGAATCCAATGCCACGTTTTATTGAACTCGCTCAAAGCCATTCTTCCTATAAAACTGTTATTGGGCAGAGGGAGTGACGAGACATAGTGTATATCTCCTTTGGTCTTATCAACTGGCGTCAGATAGGCCACAGGCATAAGATGTTGGATCATAGAAAAATGCAAGAAGTCACCATGCCCAAGATTGCTATCTGGTCCATGAGGGGTTTCTTTAAGTGTTCCATTTACCACCTGAGCACAGAGGGGGTGAGAGCCTGTAGTAAGGCATATCGGAAGATGCAAAGAAGTCAAAGTTACAGGGCTATTCAGATCATGTTTCTTTTCAGGAGGAGCCCCTTTAAGTCCTCCTAGCACTAGGTAGGCAGAGCCTGCTAACTGTAATTCCACTGGATCTTCTATCCATGTGGCTGGAACAACCGTAGGAAACCCTGGTATTACTGTCCAATAAGTAAAATGAGTGGCCTCAGTAAGATTTTTCCAATGAAGGGGAATGGATCGGGAGTCAATGGGTTTTAATCTGCTTAATATTCCTAGTATACTTAGCCATTTATTTATGTGCCATCTTTGCTTTCTGCATCCTGTTGAGGCGCTTCCGTCTGCTTTTTTGGTGGTTTCTCTTTATCTTCTGTACAGGTCCTGGTCCACCTGGTGGGCACCCAGCGTGTCCCTTCACCTGTGTGGAGACACAAGAATCCCTTTCCCCATACCATCACCTGGGCGGGACCATGCCACTGTCCTTCCTCATCTCTCCACCATACTGTTGTGGGTTTATTTTTTGTTAGGTTTTTTGTCTGTGTGTGTGTTTCTTGTGTTAGTGGAGTTTGTGGAGGTAGTATTTGTTTCATAGCAGGGGTAATGCCCTGATCATCACCAATCAAGTAATTCCTGGTGAAGACCGCAGTTGCTACCTGAACTGCAGTGAGTCTACCACGCACTCCCCCTTTTTGTTTAATGAGAGTGCGCTTCAAGGACTGATTGGCATGCTCCACAATGGCTTGACCGGTGGGGTTGTAAGGGATACCGGTAACATGAGTGACACCGAATTGGTGGCAGAAGCGAGCAAAAGCAGAGGAGGTATAGGCCGGGCCGTTGTCGGTTTTTAACAACCGAGGTATCCTGTGGGTGGCAAAGCAGTGAAGACAATGAGCTATCACATGGCGTACAGCCTCACCAGGCTGCAAAGTGGCCATAATAAAGTTAGAAAAAGTGTCCACAGTGACATGAATCAGGCTGGCCTGAAAGTGGGTGACATCCATCTGATCTGCATACATGACTATCTCACTTTTGATATCAGGGTCAAGGAGAGCCGAGTCAGCTATGGCATTCCCTGAGTAGATTGGGCCAGAAGTGGACACATGAGATCTGACATGTAAGACATAGAGGGGGTCAGAGCGGTGTAGGAGAGACCGTTGTGCTTGGTGTAAAAGATCTATGACTGCAGAATTGGACAAAGAAAGATCTGCTAGAGCTAGCTGTTGCAGTAAGACAAAGCAGTAATAGCTATCAGTGATTAAGTTAAAAGGCTCATAAGCACACAGTTCTAAGGCTATCACAATGGCCTGCAATTCATTCTTTTGGGCTGAGGCATATGGAGTTTGTAACACCTTCAATATCTTCTTATCTGGAATATAAATAGATGCTCTATGGTGTTTGGTAGCATCGGTAAAAACATTGACTCCCTGTACTGGTTGAGGAACTACTGGGTTGGAGGGATACTTCAAAGGGAGTTGCAACCATCCTCGTAATGAGGGAGGTGGATGACCCTGAGAAGTGGGATAAGTAGACAATAACATGGCCCACTCCTCTGAGTTCTGTGCTAAATGAGTAAGTATTGCAGGATCTTCCTGGAGCAGTAACATAGGAATGGTGCCAAAAATAGTGATCGCAGCTTCTGCTGCTTTCAAAAGGAGTTGTGCATCCACTTCAAACCTAGAGGGTATAGACTTAATGGGTTTTGATGAATGTACCCATTGTAAAGGACCTGTAACTTGAAACACTACTCCGGCCTTACCCAATGAAGGATGACACACCAGAGTTACATAAACCGGAGCGGCTGGATCTAATCGGGCAACAGTTGATGTGGATGCCAAGTCCTGTATCTGAGTAACAGCTTCCCTGGCTGCAGGGGTCCATGTACGAGGCGAGTTCAAATCAGATGAGCCTTTTAAAATATCATACAATGGATACATCATATCATTGGAAATAGGAACTACATTCCTTAGCCATTGGATTGAACCAATTAATTTCTGAAAGTCATTTAATGTAGAAACTTGAGCTGTATCAATCTTAGGAGATTTCTTCACTAAATCCTTGTATACCTGATGTCCTAAATATGTGTAGGGAGGTAGCAGGTTCTTGATAATTTACAGCAGGTACACTAAAGGCAAAGCGCTGTCTATCTACAGGGTTAAGGGGTATACTATAAAAACAATCCTTTATATCTATAACAGTTATGGGCCAAGCCTTTGGAATGGCAACTGGAGAAGGTAACCCAGGCTGGGTGGTACCCATAGGTTGTAAGGTGGCATTAACCTTTCTTAGATCTACTAACATTCTCCATTTCCCACTTTTCTTTTTGATTACAAAAACTGGGGAATTCCATGGGCTGGTGGATGGCTCTACTTGTCCAGCCGATAAAAGTCCTTGTACTATGTTAGCAAGGGCCTGTAATTTCTCTTTGGTGAGGGGCCACTGATCTACCCAAACCGGTTTGTCAGATCGCCACGTCAGCGGTATGGGTTGCGGCCCTCCAGTGACCCCTAGTGGTTTAAAGCTGTGTCTGTAGTTAGGGACAAGCCCAAGGTTTGCAAAACATCCCTCCCCCATAGGGACATAGGAATAGGAAGTACCAAAGGGCGGAAGATCCCTGCCACATCATCACTTTTCCATTTTAGAAATCTTAGGGACCTTTTCCCCAAAGTACCTCCTGAAACTCCCGTGATGTCTTGGGGAGTTTTTGAAAGTTCCCAACAGGGCTGCCAATCTTTTGTGGATATGACCGAGACATCAGCACCTGTATCAATTAAACCTACAATCTCTCTTCCCTCCACTATAAGTGGTAAAGTGGGACGGTGGGCTGATATAGCCTGTGTCCATGCCACAAATGTGTCCTCATGGGTACGCTCTCTCCAATCCTTATCTATCCAGGGGAGGGAAATAGCAAGAGCAACAGGCTCACCGCCTTTTAGCTCTATTGGGTAATGATGGGGATTTGTAACAGTTATAGAAGTCTGGCCTGGGCTTAGGAGCTGTGTGTGGACAATGACCTGGGGAGCGAGAGCAGTTCCAATCACTAAGCGGTGGAAGTCCCTAGGGGAGGCTTTAACAGTAGTCGTAGTCCATGGGCTCAATTCTGTGCTCTCTGAGAGGGGAATAGTAACCGAGGGATTTAGCAGATCAGCCCTGGGGTCGGGCCCTCAGCTTCTCGACCCCTCTTCCCATTTCCCTGCGGCCCACCATTGCTATACTTCTGGTTTTTGTTTTTCTGCCTACAATGCTTTGCTATATGACCAGGTTTACCACAGACAAAGCACTTCATTGCACTCTTCTGGGAATTACGGCACTCAGCTTGAAAGTGACCGGTCTTTCCACATCGGAAACAGTTTCCTTTACCCTTTGATCTAGGCACTAAGTTTGTGGTTTGTAAAGCATTAGCGAGGAGATTAATAGAGGTTTGGAGAGGGTCTGGGGGGGGGGGGTTCCTCGTCTAGGGCCTTATCAATTATCTCCTCTAAGGAGGGGTCAGCAGGCAGAGTAGCTAGCAAGCCTTTTGAATGAGTTAGTCCTCCCTTTATTAACTGAATGATTAATGGTTGTGCTGCATTCCCTGTCCCGAATTTCCCTTCCACGGTGGTCTGCACTCTGCTGATAAAATCTACAGCAGACTCCCTAGTCCTTTGAGGGTATTTGGGGGGTGGTTCCCTCAGGTTGTCAAGCCCCTCATCTGGGGGCGGGGGCCATTCAGGTTCCCCTAGTAACGAGGGCCCTGTTTGTGTTTCTCCGGGCACGGCTCCCAGTGGAGGCTGCGGGTCAAGAGCCGCAGCCACCACGGAGTAAATCACAAAGTCCGTGTCCGATAGAAAGCCAGGTTTTTCTGTGTTATAAGAGGCCATTTGAGTTCCTACCACTCTCCATTTCTGAGGGTCAATGCCGGTGTGGGAGACCCAAGGGGAGACAACCAATATTTTTTCCACCCAATCCCTACAGTCTTTTATACGGACTCTTATGCCATGAGTCTTTACTAGTGCATGTACTTGACATGCTAATACTCCTGAATCCTCTGGCTGTAAATGCTTAGACATTCCTTTGCCCATGTTTACTCCCTCTAGGTGTCCCGTGGACCTAGGGTGTCTGCCTCTTCTGTTTTTACTTAAACAGGCTTACCTCACTCGGCGGGGTCTTCAGGTGTCCCTGTTCGGGGGCCAGTTCTGTCCGGGGTCTTCT